>NW_017307843.1:124811-135046 GCF_000935625.1 Nanorana parkeri
ATACTTATAAAAAGCATTACAGGGAAACTGGTAATGCTATAATAATGTCTATGGGCACCATAACACAAATGTCTCTTTGTACACCAATATACCTACAAGTGCAATCAAGATTTCAACCTATAATTCTACTGTAACATAAATCCATTCAAATTGGCTGACAATACTATAAAAGTAAAACTGTTCTTGGGAATGCAACATAACTGGTGCTTTTTTCCAAAAGTTTTATTGAGGATAAAATATGCAAAAATCAATGAATTGCATTATTATCCACACAGGAGGCTAAAAATTACTGTACTGTGAAAAAGCAAAACAAAGCACAAGCAACTTTTGGTTTTCTTTCATGTTCTACCAAACAACAATGCATATCCATTATTTAGCACTTTTTTTTTATGTTTTCAGGTTTTAGTATTCAAACGGTCTTATTATACAATTTTATAAAGAGTGGTGAGGGCTAGAGTGATCACCGATACTGTGTTCTGTGAAAAGAGAAAAACAAGCCAAACAGCATGCATTTACTACTCAAAACAGTCAGTGCTCAGAGTCAGAGTGCTTTAATTAGAAAATGAAAAAGAACAGCTACCAAACACATGCATCAGTATGTAAAAAGCCAGACTCCCCCACAATCACAGATCACCCAATCACTACAGTAACAGCAATGCAACCACGATCTTAATTGCAAACATGTTCTACTCACCTATCATACCAGTTTAAGACCCCCTTCACACAGTGGTTTATCGCGCGATATCCGCTCCAAAATCGTGCATATTTCCGCACAATGCTGCTTAATGTAGCTTGTCCAATGTATTTCAATGGAGCTGTTCACACCTCACAGCTCAATGTTGCCTGTAGCTCGTCGCTCAAGCTTGTATCTCGAACATGACCTATGGATGTCACACGATTTGGCCCCATAGACTCAATGGTGTCGTGCATTACCGGTGATACTGCGCGCCTTTGTTGCGTGATATCTTGCTACAGAAGGGTCACTTTTGCACAGCACTGTGGAAGGAAAGAATGATGTCACATCAAGGCCGCTGTTGATTGGTCACAGCCCAATGTAGCAGCGACAAAGTCCCTTCCAAAAGTCGCGCTACATAGCCTGACAAAATGTGCACTGTCACTCAATATCGCGCAATGTAGCTCAATGTCGCTCAGCACGAAATCACGCGATTCTCCACACAGAATTGCTCAAATACTATTTAAGGTTTAAACATAAAATGCAGCAAAAGACTGCGTTTGACATGCTATGCCTGCAATGCAACACCTCTCAATAGCACCTGCTGGAGCCAAAGAAATGCAACACAAAAAGCAGGTCAAAAGAAGTCGCAACATGCCTGTGAAGGTTCTCATTCATCCAGGTCATGGTATATCTGTAAAAAATAATCAAGGCAAGTAGACTTGCTGTATTTTTCTTGACAACGGTTCACTGGTCATCCAACCAGCTTTCTCAATTCAGAATTGAGAAAGCTGGTCAGATGACCAGTGAAATGTCTTTCAGTGGCCTTGATTTTTTTTTTTTTACACATATAGGTCAAAAGAAACTTCAAAGCAGTCATCCGCACTATACTACTGAAGTAAATAGCAATGTGTTGACCTGTGAATGATGTGCATTTTAAACATAGGAATACAACACCTGGCTACATAGGCCTTAAAAACACTTTCAGAACTGAAAAATAATAGGTATTCTAAAGCCGTGCACTGTCCTTTGTTTGGGCAAGTGTGTTACAGTATTAGTGGTTACAGAGTATTAAAGATTTAAATGATAATTAAAGCCTCGGGTGTTTTTGCATATATCTACTGCTAGCAAGCAGTAAATATATGCAAAAACTGTAAAAAAAGTAAAAAAAAAGAAGCTTTGAAAAGGGTTAATACTTACCTGTGTCTTCCCTGTGCGCTTCCATCCAAAATTTGAAAAATCTTGGGCAGTCGCAAAGCATCTTGGGGCGGGCGCATGTGCAGATCACATTTTCGGCTGGGACGCAAGGAGAGACACAGGTTAAGTCTATGGACGCGTGCACCCGCATGCAGACACCGTGAGACAGGAAGTGCCAGCAGCGCTGGAGGGACAGATTAAAAGGACAGGAAAGAAGAAGATCGGATTAAGAGACATCATTTAAGGTAAGTGCTGACATTAACATTGGGGGGAGGGGAAAACATTTTTGACTTTAATGTCACTTTAACTATATTTTACATTTAAGCTTTTATACAAGAGAAGGTGTCTACTTATTTACAGACATTGGCCAAATACTTCTTACTTGACTGTATGGATCATCTTGACCTATCTTAAGCCAAGTAAATTCTTCTATGGTCAGTATTATAGATTGATCCCTTGCTGCCAAGTGTCACACTGTCAGAGCAATTCCAACAATAACGTGTATTAGTGTCCTTCCATCAGAAATGGGAGCAGGGCCGAATTTACTCTCTCTGCTGCCCTAAGGCCAGGTCCTCGTCCCGTCCCCCCCCTGCCTGCCAAACCTCCCCTCATGGAGAATGGCAGACCTGCAGGCTGCATACAAGTGATCTCAGCGGTCACGGACCGCGTACCAGACTTGCGGGAGCAGCTACACGGTCTGCATCTCTGTCAGATGCAGACCGCATAGCTGCTTCTGTGGTTGCTCGGATTCTTTCGGCTGGCGTCTTCGCTGAACGCTGGCTGTAAGGATTGATTAGCAAGGTCTGCAGCAGACATTACCAAACGCCACTAGATCACCAGGTCATCGTGGCTCACAGCCTCCTCCCTGCAACGAGGTAAGCAGGAGAGGGGGCTGTGTATTACTCTCCCTGGATGCAATGATTGTGTATTCAGGGAGAGTGTTTTCTAACCGCATATAATAATATCACATACAATTACATGCAGTGTGCAGGTGTTTACACGCAACATCTGTCACCTGATCATTAACTTGAATAGGTGACAGCTGTCACTTGTAAACACCAGATTCGGCATTCCTGCTGCAGGAATCCCTAATCGCACCTAAACCTACAGATATGAATGGGGCCTTATTGTGTGTATATTGTATGTATGCACCAATACCGGTATTTCGTTATGGAGTACGAGTATCGATATTTTTTTCAGTACTCGCCAATACCGAATACAGAGTACCGGAAGTCCCATTCAGGAAGCCAGGCGGCGTGTAATGACTCACCACCTGGCTTCCTGATTAGTCGGGAAGCCGGGTAGCATGTAAATTCTCACCACCGGCTTCCCGATTAGCAGGGAAGCCGTCCCCATGCTTCTCGTCACTATGTGACTAGAAAGCATGGAGCCGGCTTTCTGGCCAATCAGGAAGCCGGGCATCGCGTCATTACTTCCTGATTGGCCAGCTTCTCGTCACTAGTGAAGAGGGAGCATGGAGCCGGCTTCCCGGCCAATCAAGAAGCCGGGCAGCGTGTAAATAAGCGCTGCCCGGCTTCCTGATACAGGAAGTGTCGGGCTAGGCATCGGAGCATTTGGGCGAGTACGAGTACTCGCCCAAATACTCGGCATCAGCACTGATACCAATAGTAGTAATGGTATCGGTGCATCCGTAGTATATTGGGGTCCGTAGTACCAAACCGGATATAGTTAAATGTTATTTTATGGTATGCAATTTGGCAAGCGGCCCCCATGGGAGAAAAAAATGTGTCGAGTGCCCCCCGAGTGAATTGAGTTTGAGACCCCTGATATAGAGATATAAAGTATGTATAGATAAATACAATTGAAACTAGGATTTACAATTGTCTTTATAGAGCTTTAGTGGAACAGTATCTGATCTAGAGCAAAAGTTTAAGAAAAAACATTTAGTGTTGATAAACATCTTGTTTGTTTTGGCTCCAGTACTCCAGGCAAATCCCAGGAGGAAAAATTACAAGACACAACTACTGTAAGTAGCTGTGATACATTCGAAGGATAAAAAAGGGAATTCAGCAGAATGAAAGCTGACCCTAGAGGGGTTTTCCTAAGAAAATGGAGACACAATAGAGAACCTGAGGACCCCTTCAGTTAATGAATGTTGAAAATGTATCAATGTAATTATAGCATGGGAGGGAGTGCTAACTTGGGCGTCAAAGGTGAATGAGTATAGCCTTGTGATAGGAAAATCAAATCTTTTTTGATCTATATGAAAATGATTAATAAAAAAATAACCCTCACATTGTCAATCTCGAATCGCCACTGTGGACAAACATGGGATATTATATTATTATATAATGTCACCATTTATTACACCTACAATATTTACATGCAGTATAACAAATATTTGTATGTGAAAAAAAAAATCACATATGAGTGATGAATCATCTTAAGATGTTATCGAATGCAAAACACCTTTTAACAAAACACATAACTTTACAAAATTAGGGCATCTAGGGTGATAGCCTCCCCATTCATAGGGGATTATTTCTTCTTTAACAATCAGATCTTATAGAAGATCCTTTACCCGTCATATGTGTACACACAGGCAAAGGCAGGCTGTACCAAGAACTATGTAGGCTAGGCTATCCTTGCTGATCTCCTTCTGAAAGGAAGGAGATCAGCAGGTCAACACCTATAATTAACCACTTGAAGGCCATAGTGTTTCACCCCCTTCCTGGCCAGGCCATTTTTCAGTATTCAGCGCTGCGGTACTTCGACTGATGTTTAGAGTCTCAGTACGTGATGATGTGTGTTTTTTCCTGCATTGATGTGCAATGCAAAGTGGATTTCAATGTGTTTCTATTGATTTTATTTGGTAAGATTAGACATGCACCTTAAAGTGCACCTGTGACCAGAATTTGGACATTAAACTATTTACATATTCTTAATAAGCAGTAAAATAGTTTTAAACCTTTTGCTGCCAAGGCAGTTTTTTTACACACAGGAGAGGAACCGAGCATCCAAACCATGTGAAGGACCGTTTATTCAAAACAATTCATATAAGCAGTAATGTACTCACAATAATAAGCAGAATAAAAACAAAACAGTAATCTCCAATTCCGAACCAGCAGGGATGCATAGACCAGTTTCATGTATAGTACAATAGCTGATTGTTCAGCAAGTTGGTGTGCTGCCTCACAGCCGGCCCGTGTACCAGCGGTTGACCCATTTCTGAGGCACGCCCCCTTCCTCAGGAGGAGGACTTTGAAAAACGGGCCCAGAAACACATCAAAAGTTGGTACACGGGCCTGCTGTGAAGTGGTGTTCTATCAAAGTTTGTGACTACGTTAGAATGTGTGACCGGTGACGTGGTCACACATTTTAACGTAATCCCACCCAGTTTTACAGCGGTGGAATGTGTGACCGCCAATAAGTCAAGAATTACAGCAGATCGGCATCACAGATTGTATGTGCAGGAGAACCGATCTGCCCTGAACAGCTGATGGGTCCTGAAATGTCACTTCTAATCGACTTTGTGGAATGTGAGATCACACTCACAAAGTCACATTTCAGGACCGATCAGCTGTTCCAGGGCAGATCGGTTCTCCTGCACATACGATCTGCGATGCCGGTCTGCCCTGGAATAGCTGACAAAGCCTTGGAATGCTTCACCTATTGGCGGTCACACATTCCACCGCTGTAAAACTGGGTGGGATTACGGTAAAATGTGTGATCACATCACCGGTCACACATTCTAATGTAGTCTCAAACTTTGATAGAACAGCAGCATGCCAGTTGCTAAACGATCAGCTATTGTACTATATATGAAGCGAGTCTATGCACCCATGTTGGATCGGAACTGCATATTACTGTTTCGTTTTTGTCCTGCTTATCATTGTTAGAACATTATTGCTTATATGAATTGATTTGAATAAACAGTCCTTCACATGGTTTGGGCATTTGTGCCTTTTCTGTTTTTTCAATCTTATAAGGCTCACTGGTCCTTGCTATGGAGCAGCCAATTGTATGACTGAGAATTATTTGGAGGGATGATCACTTGCTGAAACCTGTACTGGGAGTGAAGTTTTGAACTGAACAGTTTTTTACAAAAGTTATAATCCACAAACAGGTCTTCAGTTTAGAGCTAACTATGAAAAAAAACCCCTAGAATTATTGCTCTCACTCTGGTGCATGCAGCGATACCTAACATGTGGTGCAATCAATGTTTTCGTTTGTAGTATGTATATATGCACATGCTCGAGTAAGCAGGGAACTTTAAAATTTTTTGTATTTTTAAATTTTTATTATTTTACTTTAAACTTTTTTCAACTTTTTTTCCTTTACTACTTTGCCATCACAAGCCCCCTATGTGATAGAATATTAGGTGGTGACAGGTTCCCTATAGGATGACATTAGGGGTCTATGAGACCCCTAGTATCACCTTTCCACAGCAAAGAAGCTATTCAAGCCCAGATCACGCTGAAATAACTTTTTTCCAAGGTCTCTCTAGCAGGGGAATGACAGCTGGGGACCCGGAAGCAGGGAGGAGATCAGCGAATGGATGTTCACCAGTCTTTCTCCTCTCTATCTGCCAACACCCGTGATACCTGCCCCGGGCCCAGGAAGCAAGACGGGGGTGTCGGGTGGGGGGGGGGTCCACTCTTTGCCGGCCCCTGGAAGTGATCTGGTGGCAGCTTAGCCACCAGAATCGCTTGAGGGTAAAGATGATCGTCAGCTTTACACAGCTGAAAGTGTTAAACAATCCATCCCTGACCTCTCTAGCTGCTTTTAATGTAAAGTAATTCATAATCAAGTATCCTTAAAGATAAAAACAGACTCTAAAGTCAAATTTCAGTTGTTTTTCAACAGTTTAGAAGCGTCTGCTGATTGTATACTGTACATTAGAGGACTGGCAGGCTGCAGCTCTCATAGAAAAAAAGCTAAGCTTGTTGTAAAAATTGAAAATGAATTACTCTACAATGCTTTTACATACAGAGGTGAACAAAGGCTTGTTTTAAAGTGTTTTTTGCTACTTTTTAAACCACTTGTTCAGAATATGTAAAACATTTGTTGTGCTTAATCTTAGTACATGTTTACTTTAAACCATAGAGGTTTGACTGCAGCATTACGTGTCCTTCACAATCAACAAAATAGTATCGTTTATCAGCTGACATTTAACAGGAGTACCAGAAGACTTTAAAAGTCGCTGAGGATTTAATTATTAAAGTGTATAAAAAATGTGAAATAGAAGATGAAACAATTGTTAATGGTAGAGATAAATACATTAATACTAGATGCTTTTCTCACTGCGCAATGTTGCAAGGCGATGTTCAGGTTATTATGATAGGAAAAGACTAACAGAACAGAAGATATGCAGAAAAAATCTATCAGTTTAAACATGCTGAAATTAATGCTTACATTTCTAATCTAACACATTAAAAGATATAGATAGCGCTATCAATTGAAAAATACATAAAGACAAGTCTTACTTAACATTTTTTTTTTCTTTAGTATGTACAAGTTATATCAAATAGTTTTTTAAGGCAATATAATATTTTACTAGCCAAACAAGAATATTATATTACCAGTTTGTGTTTCCGATAATAAACTTGTAACCAAATTGTATATAATCCTTTTTTTTATTCAAATCTCAGTATAGTATCAGTTACCATTTTTTGTTTTAGAATCACTTAATAACATATTGTGAAATAACCCATTAAACAAACCTCTAACTTGAGGATTTTACATCATGTATTGTAAAGTACACCTATATAGAGGGGTCAACTAGCTGTGTAAGGGAAAGGGGTGAGAGAGCCAAAGCCCCACAGTGGATGTGTATTGTTGGTATCCATAGCAATAGGAAATGCAGTAGCAATCAGCCTGCAGACCCCAGTCTCTATAGGGAGGTAGCAATGTGCTCTGCATTGACGTTGGTGAGTCACAGTCTAATGAAGGGAGGAAATTCGGAGCTGCGAGTAAGATGGGGAGGAGAAACCTCAGTCATAGACCACTCGCTACTGTCAGTCTATCTCTGTCTAAACACACAGGTACAGCATCCTAGAGCTGCATATAAGCTTTCTTAGCAGTTACTCTCATCTCTACCTACTGAATACACAGATTGGATTTAATCTACATATTTCATAGCTGGAAAAACGACTTTTACAATGAAATGAGCTATGGGTAAATCAAAACGATATAACGTGATTGCTATATTTTGTTTAGTTTTCGCTTTACATGCCTGAAACTTTAAAATACTTGGAAATCCATGTTGTATTTATTCAGACAGCTTTCACAGACATGCATTTCTAATAATCCATGAATTGAGTTCCTGGAGCACGGTTACTGCAGAGTGCAGACAAGGGAATATTTTGATATGGTAATTTGCAGTGAAACCACTTAAGGATCTTTCAGGCAATCTGGATGTTTTACGGGTATCTGCAGTAACTGCAGGTGATTCATTGACCAGGACCCAGACAGGGAAGCTCTCTTCTAATCCACACCAGCCTGAAGACACCACCTCCTGGATTTAGAGGCACAATGGAAGGTAAGTGCAATAGTACTGATTTTGTTACATACAAATTCCTTTAAAGTGTAACCAGTATACTCAGAACTCTAGGAACTGTTTTCTGAATAACAACATGCATTATTGTTTCAGTGGGGTAACAAAGACATTTCAGTATATAATGCCTTAATTCAGTATTTGAATTCATCACCGGACCATGTTTTGTCATTTATAGTAATTGTTAGACAGAGAACATCAGTCAGAGCTGTTCTTGTGAAGACAGCACATTTGCAGCACTAGCAGTTTTGTCGCTCACTGACCAGTCACATCTTTTTAGGTTAGACATCTATACATCAAATAAAGAGTAATGTTGTACAAATTCCAGTACAGATTCCAGTATGGAGCCATATGCCACTAATGTTAAATGCAACTATACTCTAGTGTATTTATTATATGAAATCACAGGTGTCATCTGCAATTCATACTTTGAATTTTATCTGCACAGCATTCAACCTGTTGTGTTCTAGTTACAGTTTTACAGAATGTCCTGATCGCACTTGTAGTTCATCAAAATACAGAGTTTGCTTGTCATGTTGACTTCATTTAGAACTCTATCAAATAGACTTATTTAACAGTATAATTCAAAGGACAATACTGTGCAGTAACCAGCGGCAATGAACCAGATACTTACCACAGAAGCTGTTTTCTGTTAGGTTGCGTTGAGTGACTATACATAATTGCTTTTGTAATATTAAACAAGCTGAATACTATGGTGAAAATAAAAGACTAAATTGCATGTGCATGCTGCTCACACTGCAAAAACGTTATTAGGTGACAAAATGTACTCTTCTTTAACTCATTATTGTTACCCCTTTAACACAATTATTAACAGCCAAAGGGTGAGTTTCATTTTGGTAAACAGCAAGCAATATCATTGCAACAGTTAGCCTGCACACAGGAAATTCTATCTGCCATGTTCTGAGCTGCATTGGCATAAAGGTGTTAATAACTACTTTCCCATGAAAATTGCACAATGTGCCAGGTTTAAGTTTATAAGACTCTAATCATACTTGCCTCGCAAACAAACCAAAGTGAATACCTAATTTACAAATGGCAAAACACTTGGGAACCAATAACACTTGTATCCTTAGAAATCATTAGACCACTTCACATTTAATAAATGGGCAAAAAGAAGATAAAGCATAATACAAAAATTGATATTTATTGACAAATTGTGCTTAACCACTGTAAACATAGCATAAAATCTGAGAGATATTATCTACTTTGTCCTTCCCCGAGCCTACTATGGAAGTAAAACTTGAAAAAATACTTTAAGGGACAAACGTCCCAGGCAAATTTGCAGATTAATTTGCACTATACACTGCTGATGAAGATTAGAAATGATCATGAAAACCTTTGAAAATATGACTGCTACAAATAAAGACCATAGATAAAAAACACCATAACAGAAGATAATAGCTCAAACTAAATGATTTCTTAGTAAACCAATCTAGAATCAGCATTTAAAAGGAAACCCTAGTATATCTTTAGAGAGTACATTTGTACGTATTATTGTAAATTTGGATTTCCATAGCTTACTTGATGTTTCCTTTTTTCATTAGGGGATTTCATAACAGATTTGTAGCCATAGCATTGCAATTTGAGACGGGAGCTATAAAGTACAACCAGGGGCGTATCTGCCGCGAGGCAAACAAGGCGTTTGCCTCGGGCGGCAGATTCCCAGGGAACGGCAAAAATGCCGCCCCCCCAAAACATTTAGGCAGCCGGTGTACGATCAAAAGTTCCCGGGCGGGCTGCACAGAAACCGGCAGCCTTGCAGGGAGGAAGCGGCGGGCGGTGGAGCAGGAGGAGACAGGAACGGAGCGGCAGGAGGCGGAAGACGGA
>NW_017307843.1:135104-159418 GCF_000935625.1 Nanorana parkeri
GTCTCAGGGGGTCTCTTCAGGACCTGTGGAGGGCTTTGCCAGGTCTCAGGGGGGCTTTGCAGGATCTGTGGTGGGCTCTGCTGGGTCTATGGTGGGCAGAGCCCATTACAGATCCTGCACAGCCCCCCTGAGATCCAGCAGACTGCGGGTGCCACAGGGGGTCTGTGCAGGATCTGTGGGGGGCTTTGCAGGGTCTCAGGGGGCTGTGCAGGATCTGTGGGGGGCTTTGCAGGGTCTCAGGGGGCTGTGCAGGATCTGTGGTGGGCTCTGCCCACCATAGACCTCGCAGTGCTCACCATGAATCCTGCAAAGCCCCCATGAGACCACAGCTTTCCTGCAACGCTAATAGCGTAACATTTCAAAAGCTGTATACAGCGTGTGTACTGTATCCAGCATCTGACAGGTTATGCACAAAGTATTAAACAGGAAGGGGTGGGGGAAATTTAGTGTGTAGGGGGGGGAGGGGCGCCCGAGTTTTGCCTTGCCTGGGGCAGCCCCAAACCAGAATACACCACTGAGTACAACCACTGTACTGCAATACTTAGTTGGAAGCACAACCTGGGTGATATGAGCAATTATGGCTGTCCTCTTTGTGTATAATTGAAAAACACATAAAACAAAACTATTGGACAGAAAAAAGAAAAACAATAACACAAGGTCTCAATATTATTCACATTATTCAGATCATATACATGCACAGCTAAAAAGAGTTAACGATGTTCTAAGTTTCCTTTATGTGACAATTACTATTCAAATATTATATCAACAAAGAAAATTGGAGAGCTTTATTGGAACATAAGCTGTAAAGGAAGGTAAACATCTCACAAGTTTTACAAACCAAAAACACTGAAATGACAGCTCTAAGGTACCTCTTCAAAAACTATATGGCAGCTTGGAAGGAAATATTATATATTATGATAGAAAAGACATCTGTGTCTAATAAGAGGTAAAGAAAGCACATTGTATAAATATTGCAAAAGTCATAAGATAAATAATGGAATAAATAATAGAAAATCAGCATTAACTGTGGAGTGATGTTCAATGGGAAGTTTAACAGTACACTGGTGCTAAGCAGCAACATTAACAGTGCATTGGTCTTCAGTGGAACTACTAACAGTGCATTGGTACAGCAATGCATAAACAAGAAATCCGCTCTATCTACTTCCTATGGGAAGAAGGGGAATGCTGGTGCTCAGAAAAGGCTCCATCCACCTTAGTCCACAGCTTATGTATCACAAATTCCAGCACACAGTTTCTTGCTTCAATCCTTTATTAAATATCAAATGAGCCATTTGTGGCTGAAACAAGTTAGTGGGTTTTTACTATGTGAATCATTCATTTGATATTTAATAAAGGATCGAAGCAAGAAACAGTGCATTGGTGCTCAGTGAAAACACCAAGGGGTGTATTTATAAAAATGTTTGCAGAGCTGTTTGCTTTGTGAACATCTGTGTTGTAGATTTACACCACATTATGGTCACTAGATAGAGCCGAAGAGCATAGGTAAGAGCATAGGTAATTCCTACAACACAGCAAACATCTCTGCCAACATATTACAAATGCACCCCAGAGCGTATGCAGACCGTCGCCTCAGAAGAAGTCAATAGTGACGAAATGCATCAGGTGGGCGGATCTATGCGAGCATTACAATCATAGAGACAGGAGCTCCAGTGGACACAATCCATACGCAATTGCCTTATTTTAATTGTAAGTGCATTTTAATCGTTTTAAATCAATTTATTCTGACATACTGCACTATGGGAAGCCTTTTTTTCTCTCTCTGAGCACAAGGGAAGGTGGAAGATGGAGGAATAGTTTTACACGATTTTGGAACGATAAGCCATAGTTGGGAGGAATCTACCCCAATTTATTGTCGGATTAAAAACAAAGGAGAGGATTTGGTTCTATATAGATCAGCAAAGCGCTAATTGTTCATCTGAAATATGGTGAGCAATAGGAGTCGTGAGTGCGGCCAGATCTTATTTTTGAGCACGGTGGAGACTGGAGAGCACTGATTCACTAATTGTTTTTGCATTCACGGACATTGGTGTTGATTATAAAAGCAAGAAGATATATCCTCACATACAAGGACTTTATTGTATCCAGAAGTAATGGACTTCACACATGGTTATGCAGATTAGGTGGGAGTTATACATCACTTGTGAGATTCAACACAGGATTTTCTATATGTACACACTTTATGAGATGTACTAGCACGTTTGTTTTATTTTTTACTATCATTAACACAGGTGTTGTGTATGACACAAAATTGTGTATCCCTTTGTGACAATTTCACAGTTTATACTATTTTTTTCACATTTTAGGAATATAATTTTTGAGTTTAAAGCGCAGTGCTATTTTCTTTTTTTGTATTATAAATGCACCCCAGAGGGTGCATTGGTGCTCGGGGGAAATACTAACAGTGCATCAGTGCTGAGCAGGTTTTGCAGGTGGTTTCCCTGAAACAGAATAACTTGTACCCAGCACAGAAAACCACCTGTACGAAGATTTGAATCTCATGATCCTATTTTCTCTTTATTTGCCCTTCTAGCTGGAAGTGA
The DNA here is from genome assembly GCF_000935625.1 of Nanorana parkeri. NCBI lineage: Eukaryota > Metazoa > Chordata > Amphibia > Anura > Dicroglossidae > Nanorana > Nanorana parkeri. The sequence continues at coordinate 137,666 of NW_017307843.1, forward strand.
TCTATTCATTCATACCCGTCCTTGCCTGATAGAATTGTCCACACAATCAATCTTGCTCTCAGGCCTATGTGTGAAAGCAGCATTAATAGGCTGTTCTTTAGTAAACTAAGATTGACACAACCAGGAAGGAGAGACTCGGAATTAAAGTGTATAGTCTCTTCATGCCTTTTATCCCAGCAGTAGTTAACCGCGGCTAGAGACATCAGGTGCGAGAACTGAAAGAGTATCATCGGCCTGATAGCAGTCTGCCCCTTGGTACTAAGTTACTTCCATTTAATTCATCATTTGATGGATGTGAATCCACTGTAGTGGTAGCCTGTGGGTGGGGAGGGAGGCTGATGCTGCCATTGGGCGATAGGGCTTTTGCCACATCTACCATTGCATTGGATTCCTGAGGTTCCCTGAACCCCAGGTTGAGAAATTCTACCTTGGAGAGTGATGGGGCATTTAACCACAATCCAACTACCCTCAAGACAATCTCTAGGAGACAGTTGAACAACCTATAAAGAAGGGTTTTTAGTTAAAGAACTAATCTCCTAATCCCATTTCAAAATGAATGGAATTGTAATGCACTTGAAAAACACACCTCTGTAGCAGCAAGCTGTAATTCACAGTATTGCACTACCATGCATTGTAGTGAATTGTTTTGGTAACTAAGGTTGGGTCTATTTGAGGTGCCCAGAGGTGATTTGTTAGGCCATTCAAAATTAATGGGCTGCCCTAACCCAACGCAAATCAACGTGCAGCAACGTGCGCATGGTAACATACCTCAGAGGTGTACACCTGCAAAGGTGTAAAGGGGGCCTTATAGCTCACACCACAACAGAACATGAAGCACCTTCCCCAACAGCAATATACAGTGCCTTGGGAAAGTATTCACCCCCTTGAAGTTTTTCCTGTTTTATTGCATTACAACCTAAAATTAACCCCTTCCTGACCGATGACGGGATTATCCCCTCACAATTGTTCTGTTCGTTAACGATCGGTGATGGGATAATCTGTGAAGGGACCAGCACTTATTGAGTTACTGCTGTTGATGGGTCCCTCTGGTCCAGGGCAGACCCTCAACAGCAGATTAGGTGGTCACAGTCCTGTGATCACAGCGAGAGCTGTTCGCTAGACATGTGTGAGTTGTTTTGTTCCGAATCGAAATTCGGACGAAATTTTGGAAATTCGTGGATTCGGAGCATTCGACTTTCCGAAATGTACTATGTCCGAATTCATCCTAAAGCATTCGAATCCGAAATTTCGGATTCAGCGCAAATTTCTTCCTAATGGAAACAAAATTAGAAATTTACGATAATGACTACAAAAAGAAGATTTCATAGCATGTGAAGATAAAGACAAAATATTACTTCATGTTCCTGTGCATGCACTGTCAACGTTTAACCCTTTCGCTGCCAAGCCCTCCGGAACATTTTTCAAATCAGCTGGCCAAGCCATTTTTGAATTTTCTGCAATTTTTTCCTATTGATTTGATTTTCAACTGCTGCGTTGCTAGCGTTTGTAAAAGACCCCAAACGCAAAACCCCAAATTTCGGAAATTCGTCTGAATTACGAATCCGATCCAAATCTGAAACCCACAACACATACAGGGCCCGATTTCAGAAATACGAAATAAACAAAATCCAAAACTAAACTAAACAAATTTTTTGCGGCTGCACATGTCTACTGATCGCTGTGGTCGCAGAGCCGTGACCGTCACAGAGCCGGCAGCAGTTCACTGTGTTTTGTAAACTGCTAGCCAGTTGTGCGTTACAAAAGTGATACAACGTATGTCTGAGGAGAATACTATATTCTCCTCAGAGATACTAAGTATCAAAGCCCCTGTAAATAAAAAAAATAACCCCTTGGCGCCCCTAGTTTAAAAAAATAAAATGTAAAAATAAAAAACGTTATGAAAAATTGTTGACATTTTTAAAAGGAAAATAAAACTTGTAAAACAAAAAAAAATATGTTTGATAAAAATATAAGAAATATAGTATAGTATAGAGGAAGCTATTAAAAGATAGAAGACAAACATTCCACATTCTAAAATTATACACACTAAAATTGTATTTCACTGGGACCTATAATTCCCAAAATAAACTGAAATCTCAAACATATGATATACCTTATAAATCAGAAGTAAAATAATGTATTATTACTTTCTGTTAGCTACACAAATTATGTACACATGTTTTTATTGCCAAAGCTGTGAATAATGTTTTTTTCTCATTTTGTGTATTTGTTTTTAGAATTTTTTTATGTACAAGAATTTACATATGCCTATGTCACATCAAATTAAATCCCATGTTGTCCTTTGAAAAATGGTATATAATATGTGTAGGTGTAATGTATGAGGAAGATGGAAATTATAGTTAAACAAACACATAGCAAAAATGGCAAAATTGCTCCGGGTTGCAGTGGTGCACCGCAATCATCAAGTAATGCCACAGATTCTTAATTGAATTAAAGACTGGGCTTCAACTAGGCTATTACGAGACATTTAAAAGGTTAACCATTAACCAGTTAACCATTAAACCACACCAGTGAAGCTTTAGTAGTATGTTTAGGGTCATTGTGAACCTCCATCTTAGTCTCAAATCTGTGGCAGATTGAAACAGGTTTTCTTCAAGAATTGCCCTGTATTCAGTGCCATTCAGTTTTGCTTTAGTCCTTATCAGTTTTCCAGTCCCTGCCAATAAAAAGCATTCCAACTGCATGATGCTGCCACCACGTTTCACTGTGGGGACGGAGTTCTCAGGGTGATGGCAAGTGTTGGGTTTGCGCCACACATAGCACTTCTCATAATGGCCACTGCTTTATAAAGCCCCACTTCGTGGAGTGTATCACTTAAAGTGGTCCTATGAACTTTGCAGCTACCTCAGTGTTATCTTTGGGGTTTTTATTTAACCCTTTCGTGGCCATGGACATACCTAGTACATCATTGGCAGCATAGCCCTGTAAACAGACTCATGGTGGTTAAACTCTGTTTACTTCTGTAAATCCGTCTGCCGGCTTTACAATAGAAACAAATCTGGCGGCTCAGCTGCCGCCAGATGGATTCTATGGGCTGGTACAGTACCCGCCCCCCTGCCTGACACCCCCTCCGTGTTTCCCAGTCTCCACTGCCCCTCCTGCGCCCCGGACTGGCATTTCAGGTGTTGGTGGAATACTGGGGAGGAGAGCGGTGAACTTCTGTTCACCGCTCTCCTCCCCAGTTTATGGGACCTTGAGCGATGTGGATTGCATCACTTCTGTTCCCTGAGCTGTCATTGCTCGGCTACATCTCTGCACTTTAATAGCTTATAGAAAGTGGAAAGGTAATACTAGGGGTCTTTTGGACCTCCAGTTCACCTTAAAGAGGACCTGTCACTGCCAATATGCTATCACATGGGGGGCTTGTAAGCCCCCCCATGTGATAGCAATAAAAGTAAAAAAGTTTTAAAATATAACATTAGAATAAAACAAACGTAAAAATAATAAACATTTTTTAAAGTCCTCCACCCCGAGCATTCACACAAACACGCGTGAGGTGCACCTGAGTATGAAAACGTAATTTGCGCTACACATGCTAGGTATCGCCGCGCATGCCAGAGTGAGAGCAATAATTCTGGGGCAAATATTTACACATATCTCTATGACCTGTAGGGGGTTTTAAAGCGTTGTCTATGGACTTTGTGTGATACTGAACTTTGTCGCCGTTTCACGGACGCACACAATTTATTAACCAGGGCATGTTGGGCATCTAATTTACTCGTTATAACCTCATCATCATTATTTAGATTTTAGAAAAAAATGGGTATTTTATTGTGTTTTGGGGCACTAAAATTAACTTTTTCACAAAATGTTGGGGTTTGATAAAGAGTTGTGCCAATATCATGCAACAAAAAATCTGCAACTGCCAGCATTTTATTCTACAGGATGTCGACTTTCAGAAAATATATAATGCTTTGGGGGTTTTAAGTAATTTTCAGGTCTAAAATGTGGATTGTCATGTGTGCAAAAAAACTAATAAAAAAGCCTTGGCAGCGAAAGGGTTAATCTCTGGATTAATGCCCTTCTGAATTTTGGCAGGTGGCTTTCTCTTGTCAGGTTTGAAGTGGTGCCACATTCTTTCAGTTTTGTTATAATGGATTTAATGGTGCTCAGTGTGAAGTTCAACTCTGACCTATACTTCTCCACAACTTTGTCTCTGACCTGTTAGGAGAGCTCCTTGGTCTTTCTGTTGCTTGCTTAGTGGCGTTGCAGACTTAGGGGGCTTTCAGAACAGGTGTATTTACACTGACATCATGTGACAAATCATGGGACCCCACACAGCCCACCAGAGACCCTAAGCAGCCCACCTGAGGCCCCCGCGCAACCTCCTGAGACTCCACAAAGCCCACCTGAAACCCTGCAAAGCCCACCTGAAACCCTGGAGACATCAGGCTACCACCCCAGAGCAATAAAGAATATGTTGCTTCATATTATTCTGCATGGCTGTATAATGTATTGCTGGGATTTGTAGCCCTTTATAGCTGATGGTATTTTGCATTGCTGTATAATGTTTTGCTGGGATTTGTAGTCCTCTATTGCTGGTGGTATTCTGCATTGCTGTATAATGTATTGCTGCGTGGCGGACCTCCATGGTGAATCAGTGTCTTTAGTCCCGCTTTTATGCTCTCTTCTTTTGATGCAGCGGTGCCCCTCCTGATCCTCCACATCCCATATGTGTTTTTATATTCTAGCTGTTTGTCAAGTGTTTAGCTTTAAAGTAAACCCGTTACAAACCTAGGCATTTCAAACCAAGGTCTAAGCAACTGAATGTATGTGAAAATTAGGGGTGTACCGATATATTTTTTTCGGTACTCGCCGATACAGAGTACCGGTGCTGTGTGCCCCGATTATCAGGATGTCGGGCAGCACATCATGACCTATGAAGCTGGTGTTCTAGCGAAGGAACACCGGCTTCACTTGCCGAGCCTGCCTGAATCAGAAAGCCAAGCGGCGAGCCATGAGGTGCCGTCCGGCTTCCTGATTGGCCAGGAAGCCAGGCTGCCTAGCAACAAGTGAAGCCAGCTTCCTAGCCAAACAGGAAGCCAGTGGCACGTCATGACCCGCCTTCCGGCTTCCTGATTGGTGTGAAAGCCAAGCTGCACAGTAACAAGTGAAGCGGGTTTCCTAGCCAATCAGGAAGCCAGGACTTTTCAAGAACTAAATGATACTTTCATCCAGGAGGCCAGCCTGTACCACCACACTTACCTTTGGTATCATTTACAGTTATAGGTGTAGAGTGAAAACCATACTGAGCCCATGCATTTAGACATCTGAAGGACCTCAAAAATGTCCTTAATCATTAGCAAGCAGTAGGAGAATACTTGTTATACCAAGTTCCAGTTTACTGAGTCAGACCAGGCTTGCTGTATCTGAAATATAACAGCGAGTCCGTAGGTAGGTAGAAAGAATGTTTCCCTTTCAAAACAGGGGACTGTAGTATTCCAATGCTTTTTTTTTTTCTTCTTTACAACTCACACTGTTATGTGTAATTAGTTCAAGCTGAGTTTTTTACATCACAGGGTGGTACCAGCTTCTAATTATAAATGGCAAGTAAGGCACAATTATTTCATCATCTCTCAGATTTAGAAGATTTCTCCTCCTCATTTACTATGAGGAATCAAAATAATTAAAAGTCTAGAGTATCTAAAACAAATTTTTCTGATTTCTGATCGTTTTGAGTCTATTTTAAAGAACTTTCGGGATGAGCAACTGGATTCAACTTGGTTCCATTATTGCTGACATGCATAAACACTGATTATGATGGGTATATAGAATAACCTTTTTAATAAATCAGATTTAAAAGAAATATGTCAGGACAGAAATATACGAGTTCAGTCATTGCTGACTTGTTTTTGAATGTACGCAATCCAAAATCCTTTGTGCTTATCCTTGCCTCACTACATAATGAGTTAATGGGGGTGATTTACTAACCTAAACACACGCACGCACCAGGTGTGTGTGATTTTCACACAGCAAAACGTATTTATCAACCAAAAAGTCTCTAAAAGCATATTTCCACTAATGCCATATATGGAAAAATCATGCACATGATGCATATATAATGCTGCTTCACAGTTTAGACAAAAATGGTTAGCTAATGCATTTACATTCCTGCATTCATCAACGCAAGCAACATAACATAGAGCTAATTTACACAACATTACCTTGCAATTCATTGCAGGGCTTTGCACAACACACCTGCTGGGTGTGTACACACTACAAAGGTGTTTCGATTCCTCCCATAGATCATGCTGGGAGGGAACACACTACAGTGGTGTATACACGTTCGTGGTGTGTTTATAAGGTTAGTAAATCAACCCCAATGAGTCAGAACAAACATGTACCTAGCAGGTGTCCTGAAACCCCATATTTATATGCTTGTTCCAGGTCAGTGAGTCACCTGGATCAAAAACTAGATGGTTCCCCAATTTCCATCCTGGCAGTATAGTTTTTAATGGTAAAAGGACATGGTGCCCCTGAACAACTTTGAACTTTAGAGCAAACCATTCATAAAGAGAAATATGTAGGCTGCATTTCTCACCTCCTAAAATGCTAGCTAAAAATATGCCAGTTGCCTGGTTTCAATATTTCTGACCCAGAATAAGCAGGCAGAAAAGGAAAGTAACAATTCTTTATATCTATTCTTGTTCTGGGTCAGTGACAAACTAATGAAGCCAAAACAGTAGCATGGCAGCCAAGCAACAAGCATATTCAGTAAGAGGGGTCTGCAATGGCAGCCTACACATGTCTCTTTTGACAGGTGTTGTTTAAAACCCTAAACAATACATGGAGAATTCTCCATTTGTAATATGAGTTTGCACACAGTGGCCTGTATATATTTTATCAAGCAGTTGCTGAGAATTCATATCAGCATATTTTAGCAATTTTCAGCCCTAACACTACCTACTAAGGTTCAGCATCTCTTCAATTACTGTCTATATAGAAAAAAATGTACATTAGCCTGGAATGCCAATCCTGCAACAAGTATTTGCATAAGGACTGATGTGTCATTTGTGGGTTTATCTAATTTAATCATAATAAGGGTTCTACACCAATTCAGCAGTTATGACAATATCTAAACATTATTTATCTGTTGACCACAGCAAGCTCTTGTTACATTCATAGATATGGAGTCTATAGCCCCAGTCTGGCAACCATTTCAAATGTAAGTATACAGTAGTGTATTTTCTCACTTTTTTAACCTTTATAAACACTAATAGAGGGAAAATCTGTAGGCACTGTAAATGTATTGCTTTCCCGTAGGAATGCACAGATATCAAGTACCGTACTTGGTACAAGTACTGATACTTTTCCAGCTACTAGACTAGAGAAAAACTCAAAAGTTAGCAGGCAGCTGTCATTTTTAAGAAGCATTGGCTATGGGGCTCCTTGGATTTGTGCATCCATGTTTTAATGTATGATTTGTTTTATATATACACAGTATATTCATATTAGGGATGCATGGATACCATTTTTCTGGACGAAGTATAAGTACCAATACTTGTCCTCACAGATACCAGTTACTGATACATTTTTGTTTATTGTCATGTGACAGTTTTTCTAAAACAATACAGACTAATGATTTCAGGACAATGGTGGAGCGCCAGGGCCCAGTCGCTGCTGCAACCTCTGCCACCCTGGTAGTTCTCGTGAAAATGCCAAATATCGGCACTGGTATCAGAACTGGTATCTGTGCATCCCTACTTTCCAGTGTAAATCACATAGGCAGATCAACAGGTTGCATCGGTCTGCTGCATGCAATTTCTGCCTTCGAAAAGTTTTACTTTTGTTCTAATTTGAACATCTTATCTAAATAAAGATAGCAACTATTTGGACTCATCATCAAGTTTTCTGTTGAAACCGATAAATCCAATTATGTTTTCGTAAATCTCACAAAGTTTTTTTATCTTTCTGTGAAACTAATCGTTAATAGAAGACCAAAACAATCAGCTCTAGGCTGTTATCCCACATAAACATACAGTGTCATATGCTGCATTGTAACCCAATATTTTTTTTCTAAATTACCTCCCCTAAGCACGGTAAGCATCAAAACTGGTCACATAACACAATCTCAGTGCTTTGTTTGATGATCAGTAACCCTCTGTTAAAAAAAAGTGATACTGTTTGAAGCCCTGTTCCCCTTGATAATCAGGGAAATGTAGAATGTCAGCATGGCCCATTTGAGCATATGTTCAATTTGTCAGGTCCTGGACTAATTATTAATTACTTTTACAAAGTAATTGTATGTTAAAATGTTACCTAATTGCAATGTAGAGTGTACATTGTAGACTACAATCCCAATACAGATTAGAAAACTAAACATGAGATTGTAGTCCATCACAGGAGCGAGCTTGAAGCGGTGGCTACTTAACCACACACACAGGGACCATGGGGAACAAAAGGAGCCACCCTCCAGAAGGAAGGACAGTGTCAGCACCAATTCAGAGAGTAATTTGAGGATCTACAGCTGAGTGATACACAAATAAGATATGTTTTTGTTAATAGTTCGGGTACTTGAATGTATTCTTAAGATTTAACTACCGGGTTTAGTTTCACTTTAAGGGGGGGTACCCTTTGATTTGGAGAGGTTTCCTCTCACTTTCTATTGTATTTCTCTGGGACAAGAGTTAAAAGAAAATCTCACCAACTGAACACAGAAAAAAAAAAAAAAAAACAATTGACAGCCCTTTAAACCCTTCCCTAACGTTTACAGCATTACACAATTGCATATGGATATATGTATCCTTATAGTAAGGAAAATATCATTTAAAAAATGATCTTCAGTCTAGTGCAAAGGTAGGACACTCCTAAGCTAAGAAGCTGTTAAAACAATTTAAAGTGTAACAATACACAAGCCATATTACACATATCCATTTTCCCCCTACATAGTTCAGGTCATATTGTAGAGTGAACATTCAAAGAGAAACTGCTGATGACTAATAAAGGGATCGTACAGAACATGAACTGCAACCTGATTTGATAAACTCCTTTGTACCATTACTACTCAGATGTCTGTATTTGGCGCATACTATATTTATAAATTTTACTGGAATCACCTGTAATATTTTCTTGATGTAGCTAGGCAGTATTTGTACTTGTATGGGGATAACCTTTAGATCATATTTTTGCAGCGGTCCTCTGAATGCTCATTTTGCCATCATTGATAAACAGCAATTCACCAGAGAACACCCTCCATTGTTGGATGAACCATTAAGTACAGAGCTACCAGGCTGTAGACGTTGAGCCATCACAATACGGACTTTATTGTGCACCATAATATCAGAGAATGGGCACGACATGTACATTAGGCTCAGTTACGGTTTTTGTCGAGAAACAAGATCAGATTTGATTGAAAATCAGTTCTTTTCTTTAACCACTTCAGCCCTCACGCTTGTAGACTTTGCCTATGGACCGGCAAAATTCTTAAATTTTTGCTGTGGGTTTGTTTATTTGGGAATAACTTCGTCATTACGCAAAATAAATACATACTGTATATTGTTTTTCTTTAGGACAAGCAACGCTTTCTTTTGGAGACATTGACTTGCAAAAAAATGATTTTTAGTTTTTATGCAGTCTACTGTCAAAAACGTAACAAAACCAAAAGATCAAAAAAAGAAACACTTTTTTTCTGCTTTGTTCGGGGAGTTTAAAAAAGTAGTGTTACTGTAGATAAAAAGTATATATTTTATTCTGTAATTTCTCTGTCTAAAAAGCCAATAAAATTATGATATTGGTACAAATTTATTTAGGTGAAATAAAGGTTTTTGTTTTTTTAGATTTGCGATTTATTTTTCAGTTAACACTAAATAAATTACCAAAACAAAAAAAATACAAAATCAGCAAGAAATAAGGGTGAGAAGAGATGGGGAAGAAGGCATAATTTAGGGCTGATTAAGGTAAACTAGGGGTTAAGAAGAAACAAAATTTTATTTAAGAAAAATAATATTTTACTTGTCAGGTTGTTTAAACTGACATCATATGCAGAACAAAGCTCATCCCTTTGATCTGCAGATTAATGAAACAGAGTAAATACAAAAGTACCAATGCTACTTTGTATTTCTCTTTTTTGTGTTTAAACAGTGTTTATAAACATTGGGGGGAAGTTATCAATTTGGTCGCATTATAAGCATTTTTTATTCCCTAATTTCTAGCGCATAGGGACAGATATATAATCCTAGTTTATGTTTCATTCCTCAGTGCCTTCAGAAGGAGAATTGTCTCTAAGTTGTTTATGTTTCTAAATTGTTTCCAAGTTTTCCAAGCTTGTGGAGAACAACCTGGATGACAGCTGAATAGTCCTGAACTGCTTAGCTGACTTGAGGATATAAAGGTGAACTATCTTTGTGATATTGTAAGAAGTGTTTGGGAGCACTTCTAGAATGTGCATTATTTGGAGGGCTTTTAATTATTAGTCTATTTAATTATGTGAAATGTCAGAAAATATGTGCTGTGAGTCGCAAACATGAATATGTCACGAGAACCCTTAAAAAAAGACTCACAACAGAAATAAAAAAACTTTGTGGTTAGCTTGACATTTTGGTCTTTGCTCCTAAAGATGTTGTTGCAAACACATTAATTCCCCCCCTAAAATTGCCAGCAAACATGGGGAGAGCTGCAACAGTTGGGGAGAAGGACATGCCATACTACACACACCTTGTGAACTTCAATGAAGTTTCTTTGGGCAGACGTACAATAGCACCACATGCCTAATGTCTACAAATGGTTAACTAAACATTTGTAAGAAATCAGTTTAATGTATTTTGTTTATAATCTTATTAATGTACATTCATGTTCTAAAAGCCTTGTTTCTGTGTAGGATTTCTATTTACACAAATGTTTCACTTGCTGATAAAATGAGACAGGAGCAAAAACATTTCTTCTGATAGAACGGTCCTGATAGAACAGAGATGGATTTTATCTCCCATCATGTTTTTATTGCTGTTTTTGCCCCTGTTGGGGATAAGTATGGGTAGCTCATTAGCGGCTGTCATCAAAACAAGAGGTAAAGAGAAATCTGCCATTAGAGACACCACCCTCTCATTATACAGTGTTTTCCTGCCATTTGCAGTCATATGATTGGAACATTTATTGAATCTCCCCATCACCTACAGAGACTAAAGGTGCCCATACACTTCACAATAATCTGCAGATTTTCTGTGGTCAGATGGAAAAAGTGCAACAGATAGGCCCAGGTGGAGATTATTCCATCCACACAGTTAAGTGTAGATGGAGGAGTCTGTTGCACTTTTTCCATCTGAACACAGAAAATCTGCAGATAATTGTAAGGTGTATGGCCAGCTTACCAAAAGAACCTGACATTACAAGAGGGCCTGGATAAAATAAGGGAGTGGGCATTAATGTGGCAGATGAGATCAAGAAACTCTTGGAAGATTTCTTAAGGGACCGCAATATACAGCGTTACAGGTACTCCTAGAATACTTCCACTAATAGGTTGGACTTGATGGACTAATGCCTTTATTCAACCTCAAATACTATGTAACTATGTAAGAAGACCTACCTTTCCCAGACAGTTTTTTCTTATGTTCTGCATTGCTTCTGTCAAACAAGTCTGACTAATACTTAGTGGTATACACCTGTGGGGCCAATTCATCACAGATTGTGCAAATACATACTCTATTGCCTACGTAGATTTACTCAACTCTGCTGCCTATTCTGACTTCTGCTGACAAATTCCCCACTACTTATAAACCATATAATGCAAAGCTCATGAACGCTGCATTTAGCATGTGCTGCCAAATATGAAGTAATAAAAAAGCAACAGGTATGGAACAAACGTGCAGCAAATGTCAGGCGGATAATATCATCTGGCCCAGTCTGTGTTATATTAAAGGAAAGATATCGCTCAGAAATAAAAGGATTTTCCAAATCAAATATGCAATCACAATTTAATCAAATCTACCAGATGTCCACAGCAGCAGTGTATAAAAAGAAAAATGACCTTGCATATAGTGGGAAAGCGAAGCTGGTAGTATTTAGCATTGCTTATTTGCAATATAATGTATTGCTGGGAGTTGTAGTCCTGTATAGCTGGTGGTATTTTGCATTGCTGTATAATGATTATACAGCAATGCAGAATACCACCAGCTATACAGGACTACAAATCTCAGCAATACATTACACTATACAGTAGGAGATACTCGTTAAAATGCCCCGATACTAAGCGCCAATACTGGCACTTTAAATTTTTAAACTGAAGCAGCTGCCTGAGGTCCCGCACTTTTCTGGGGACCTCAGCAGCCTTCATATTAACCACGCGGGCCCAATTACAGACGCACATCTCCTCCTCTTTCTTAGGGAACCCTGCACCTGCTAGTGGTAAGACCCCGCACAGCCCACCTAGGAGCCTGCACAGTCCCGATGAGACCCCCACACAGCCCTCCCAAGACTCCACATAGCCCACCTGAGACCTTGCACAGCCCACCTGAGAACCCCACACAGCCTACCTGAGACCCTGCACACCACACCTAAGACCCCACATAGCCCTGGTGAAACCCCAAACAGACTTCAGATACCTCGTACAGCCCTGGTGGGACCCTACATAGCGCTCCTGAAACCTCGCACAGCACCCCTGAGACTCTGCACAGAGCACCTGAGACTATGCACAGCCCCCCTCCCGAGACCCCGCACAGCCCTCTTGAGATCTAAAGACATCAGGCCGGCACCCCAGAGCAACACAGAGTATGTACGGTGAGATCCTACACAGCCCTCCTGAGATCTAAACACATCAGGCCGGCACCCCGGAGCAACGCAGAGTATGTACGGTAGCTTCATATTATTCTGCATTGTTATATAATCTATTGCTGGGATTTGAAGTCCTCTATAACGGTTGCCATTCAGCATTGCTGTATAATGTATTATTGTGATTTGTAGTCTTCTATAGCTGATGGTACTCTGCATTGTTGTATAATGTATTGATAGGCTTTGTAGTCCCTCTACAGCTTTGACCTTATTTTCTGGCAGTGCCCCTCCCGAGACCAGACTCTGGTTCCTCCCCTGATTAGGTGAGCCATGTTTAGAAACTTGAGGTGGCTTGTCGCTGTCTTTCACTACAGTCATATTTCTATAAAGTATGAAAACTAGTGACAGGTACCAGCCAGACTTTTCACCTGAGCTCCCCACATATCAGGCAGCATGCAGGTGGATGGAGATCATTGTATTTCTTGGTCTCTCTTCTCTTTGGAGGCTCTTGAATAGCAAGAAAGACTAGACATGGTATTAAGTCTTGCCTATTACATGCCAAATATACTATTCTGCAGCCTGTTAACTACAGGCCCTGTATAACATACGGTCTTGAAAAGAGCTAATAAAAAATATTTTCTATGGAGATCATTACTTTCAAATTCAAGGTGGTTGAAACTATGTCATTATTATAACACCTTATATGGAATAAACCCTGCCTCCACTAGGCTGGCTTATTGCAACAATAGTGCAAACATATAAATTGCAATACAGACAGATGGTATAGGTGGCAACGGTTTATGGAGGAAATTTGTCCACCTTCAGTTTGCAGGTAATACATGGTCCAGTCAGTTCCAGTTCACATCCACCTTTACAGAATATATTTTCATATGCACACAAAAATAAAATTGGACTTACAATGCTAATTTAAACACTCCACCTAAAATTACTTTTTCTGTTTTAGGTGAAGTGGGGTAGGGCTTGATCCACCATCAATCATTCCACTAATAAGCTGGATCCAGAAAGCAAGATCTCCAAGTACCTCAGCACATCCCTGTGACAGGAGTTGTCAGAGCAACACAAAATTATTCAAACTCTGGTGACCATTATATAAGTTCAAATACCTGTAAGCCTGATTCCTTGTGGAGAGGGTAGAACCATAACAGAATTATTCTAAGAATGTTAATACAAATGTGTGTTGCACATTCAATATGTAATGATTGTAGAACCAACTGTTTGATATTTTTTTCAAATCGCAATATAAAATATATAACAATAGATCAATTGCAAAATAGCAAATAAGAATGAACTAAGTCGAGATGCTGGCCTAAATATTCTCTTTATAGGTTGTCCCTGGATTCTGTTTCTTTTCCTGATGCAACAAGTCACAGTGTCTTGCACAATGACAAATGTGACTCTATATTACTTTTTGCTATGATCATTTTTTTGTAAATGTTTTATACCCTGTTCCACCTGTCTTTTATGTTGTCTTATTTTAATGGCCACTTACAAATTGTAATTTATGACTTCACTGTGACAGTGCTGCAGGAATTTAATGGTAGGTGGGTAGGGAAAGTGAAAGCCTGATGGGCAAAATTAAGTTACCAATAAAACTACATAGAACATCTATTGTTATTGTGAATTGTCAGCTTTCTGGCAGACACCTACTAATTGGAAACTGTAAATATAGGGGTTCTGAGGAAGCATATAATAAAGGTAACATGCTGTGATTGAAAAAATGATAATTAGAGGTCTAGTTATACAATTTTTCCCTCTGGACTCACACAACTGTCACACAAAATTTACACATTTTTCTAATTGCAATTAACTGGAAATGTGTAAATCGTGGGTGAAAGTTGTGTGAGAAAAATTATAAATAGCCCCCTCAGTGTCCTTTTTATTGCCACAAGAATACTAGCATAAAATTGAACATTTCAGACTGACTAATTTTATACACAGTTTTGTTAACAATGGGATCATACAGATTTATGATCACAGAAATTTTGACAAAATGTTTAACTAAGAGAAACATTCCTTAAATCGTGCTCTTTCACATTAACATGGAGTAACATTCTCCCATGACACTACAACTGAGCACACAGGCACCCCATTAGCATGGACAAGATTTAATCTATAAATTTACACCCTTAGGCCTTTTGCACATGGCGGCAAGAGGGCCAAACAGCATGCATTCCGCAATACTTCTCTAATCGGGACTGACAGGTGCACTGCACAGCATAGCCAGCCTGCACATATTAATGACAGCCTAGCTGGAGTCACAGTTCTATGGATATATATCTATTAGGGATGCACCGAAATTTTGGCCGCCAAAACATTTCGTATGAAAATGGTAGTTTGGGCAAAATGCTGAAAGTACAATTTTTTTGGTGAAAATGCGGTGCCTCTCTAGTTTCTCTCCTCCCCGCTGGGCACTGCTCTATGTCCATTCTGACAGAGCAGTGCTCAGCGGGAAGGAGAAAAACTTTCAGGAGGCCAAGTGGGGCACGGAGTAGAGCGCTGTCACCGATGTCACAGGAGGCCATCCGCACTATCCCACTTGGCCTCCTGTGACAAGCAAAGAAGGATGGAGAACGATCACAGGAGGCAGAGTCGTCAGTGTGGGGGAGGAGTCAGCTGTTAGCTCTTTCTATTTCAAAAGGGAAATATCAGGTGGTCTGTTTAGACCCTTGATGTTTCCCCAAAGCCCCCGACAGTGAAAAAAATAAAAATAAATACATTTTAAAAAAATATACCTTTTTTTTTATAAAAGCTTAGAAAAAATAATATTTTTATGGTTTCGGCCTGGCAATTTTTTTTTTTTCGCTTCGGTTTAAAAATTCAATTTCTTGCACCTTTAATATGTACACAAATCCCAGTTTACATACATACCAGGACTTATGCACTGCCCTGAACGCAGACACTCTGCAATTGGGGCAGTGCACAAGTCCTGGTATACATGTAAACAGTAAGATTTGTGTATATACTTGTACAGCCAACGCTACAGCCAGCCTGCCATTGATTAGTACAGGTTGGCTGTTTACTGCTGTATGGTGCACACCTGACACTCCTGCTCGGAGAAGTACGCCAGGATGTGCACTGTGGGGCCCTTTTGTGGCCATGTGCAAGAGGCCTTAGTTTTAAAAATTAGGTTACAGTCAACATCCACTTTTTTGCTAGTGTTTTAAGAGAATGGATGTCTACGTTACAGAGAAAACCATTATACTATCCATTTTTTCTTTTTGTTCAAGATCATTTTTTTCTTCAGTCAGACCTGCTTGAGCTGGTCTCTCATTCAGCTATCCAGATTGGTGCATGTTCAGCAAAGCTTTGGAGGCCATACTTGGAACCCACTAAATTGAACAATTGTGGGGCTTGCATGTTAGCACATTGGAGCATGCTCATTAGCGGGCGCGCTTTGTTTATTTAGACAGACAGAAGCCATGATCACTTTGCTGAGTGGTAATTAGCTTGTCACTGTGTGCCCTGCATTCTGTTCCTGTGTTCCTGATCTCTGTGTTTAAACACAGCTTGAGACCCTTGACCTCGACACTAAAGTTTGGTACCTCGACTCTCTGCTATCTCATGTATGATCCTGGCTTATGATTCCTGACCTTGCTCCTGATCTGTGATTCGACTCTTCAAGATTCTGCTTCCCGTGTATGACTCTGGCTTTGAACCTGACTTCACTCCTGGCTTGCCACTTGGTGCCTTGGCCAAACAGTGCTCTGAGCCACCTCATCCAGCTAGTGCTTCTCCGGCTCCACGCCTGTTATCTGATCCAAATCCGAGAGTTCTCTGTGTTATCTTGGTCCTGCTGACTCACCAGCTGGTCCAACGAACTCAAGCGCCTCTACGAAACTTGGCCAGCATATCAGTGTTTAAGGATCCTATAGAAAATGCCTGTTTTCCCTGGCAGGCCCTGCATTAACACTTGCCATGTTAGTCTATAACACAAGGCACATTGTTATCCCCCTATGTGATAGCAATGGCATTAGGTGTAAAAAAATAAAATAAAAAAAAGTAAAAAAAATGTTCAAGCCCCCCACCTCCACATATAAACGTAAATACGCGTCAGATGCGCCAAAACGACAATTGGGCTACACATGTTACATATCGCCGCGAATGTTGGAGTGAGACCAATAATTCTAGGCCATCAATCACTGATGACACTAAACTGATGAGAGGTAAAAGCTTTTAAAGCGTCGCCTATGGCCAATTTTGGGTATTGTAGTTTTTTGAGGTTTCGTGGGTGCGCGCAATTTTAAGGCTTGACATGTTTGGTGTCTTTTTACCCAATGTGACCCCATCTTTTATATTTTAGCAAAAATTGGGTAATAATAAAAGGTTTTATAATTTAATATAGGGGGCAGAGGTTTTTTTCGGTCATTTTTCTTTATAGTAAAACATAAAAACCCCAGTGGTGATTAAATACCACCAAAAGAAAGCTCTATCTGTCCCCAAAAATAGTATAAAATTAATTTCAGTACAGTGTTGACTGACATTTATGCTGTCATGCAAAGTACCGCAGCACTAAATACTGAAAAATGGCCTGGACAGGCAGGGGGTTTAACCCCCCCAGGCTTCAAGTGGTTAATATCACTTTAGCTCTCTGTTGAAATATACAGGTAGACTATAATTGTAATTGTTGAAAGCATGCAGGAGATGTTTAAATAATGGGGCAATAGGCCACATGAAATGGACTTCTCTACTCAGTAGTATAGATTAAACACTTCAGTAGCAGGTTAGTACCAATACAGGTTTTTTTTTAATGCAAGAGTTCATCAAAAACAGTTAAAATGCTGCATTACATCAGCAGTGCTTCCAAACCTTAGGCACAAACTAAATATGTGGCATTATTTTTTAAAAACCACGCAAATGTGCTTTGTAATGCATAGTCGATGACCTCTTTATAAAAACGGATTGCCGACTTCCTGACTTCAATCATTGCTGATTAACTGACCTAAAAGTAAGTAAGAAAGCCAGGACTGTAGATCTGCATATGTCACCCAGCTCAGTGTGTCCAAGTATTAAAACAAGAAGATCAACTGTGTAGCAAAGTAGCATTTTCAAAAGAACATCAGCAATGGCAAGCCTAAATATTTGTCATGATAGGTTTCCTTTAAACATAATTGCTAGCACATGATACCAACAGTTAAACAGAGTTGAATCATCTGTTGGACCATTACAGTCCATTAGCACACCACAATTTAAAGGAAAATTCCAGCAAACAATAGTAAATGCAAACGGTTAATAACATAAATATACTCTAATTTACACAATTAAGACCAGTGAATTATAAAAATGACCAGTTTTGCTAAATTGTTGTAGCCCCTACAAACGCTCCCTGTGCTATTAAAGCATACAGATGTTAACCATATAAATTAAGCTATGGTTCACTTTAAACACCCAAGGATTATCAATCAAAAATTGTGGCTCCCAAAGAGTGAGGGTGGCATGAATTTCCAAAATGTGAAACTGTATAATATTGCTTGTTTGAGGAGACATGCAATGGACTGGATAACTGACAGTTCTAAATTTTTTGACACTTTGATGGAGGTGGCAAGGATATCTACTTGGGATACTTGGGATATCAAGGCAATTCTCCACTGCGGGATCTCAGCTCTCCCCCTTGATATTCAACAAAACTATTTGTATAAAGACACAATTATAGAATGGAGAGATGTCCGAAGAGCACATAAGCTTTCACCATATATTTAATCATATTGCCCATTGTTACATAACCCTATATTCCCTGAGGGGAAAGAGTATGCAGCAGCACAGTGGCATAGTGGTTCGTGCTTCTACGTTGCAGCACTGGGCGGTCCCCATTTCCAATCCCGGCCAATCCAGGTGCATGTTCTTCATGTGCTTGTGTGGGTTTCCTCTGAGTACTCTGGTTTCCTCCCACATTCCAAAGACATGCTAGTAGGTTAATTGGCTCCTGTCTAAATTGTCCCTCACATGTGAGAAAGGGACCTTAGATTGTGAAACCGTGTAATGCACTACATGAGTTGTTAGCGCTATAAAAAAGCCAGTAATAACAATAGAATTTAAAACATGGCATCAGAAGGGTTTGTGGACGTGGAGACACCTGTTTTCCTCAGAAACCTTCAAACTAAACTAAACACATTTTAAACCTTCAAACTAAAAACAAAAAACACATTTTAAATATGATACCTTTTCCCTGATTATTTTTCTTTTTCAGTCAGTAGTTATTTATCACAGCTTTTATTTAAAGATGATACGGGTACTTTTGGTTGCCTAGCAGAGAACTTGGTACATTCATCATGCTGAATTGGCTAGCGTTCTTACAATTCGACTGAGAGGCATTCTTAAGTATGGAAGTGATTGCATTCAAACTGCATTCAATAGGCAGGCCAGCAGACAAACTGTTTGAATACATCGAATAATTAGAGTTTCATAGGTGTTAGTCTACAATATAAAGGCATTCATTTATCAATGCCTGGATGGAAAGTATAACTGATTATACATTTTATTTATTTAATAAATGTACTATTAGTAGAAAGGTAATACGTGGTTTATTTGCAGTTTTGTTAATGTAATAAAATATATACACAATATATGCTGTATGTTTTCACTCTGTACTTTTGGGAAGTTATATACAGTATTTCTCTTTTTTGCCGGCATAGAGGGCACATACTGGTAAAATACAAATTAGGGTGCAAATCCCTAATTGTGGGACATTGAACATACATGAAATTTATTCCTTATAGATAAATCTAAGGTTACTGAAACCTTGATTTCCCAATAAAAAAAAGAGAAACCACAATATCTGGCATATAGAACTTATTCCAGTTAATGTGTGAGTACAAATGTGCTTTATAAAACTATAACAGGCAATTTAATGGGCATTTGCCAGTAAATTAGGTGCAAACTGATCATTTGTTATTTAATACATTTGTCCCCAAATTTGTTTTGTTGTGTCTGCGACTACTGCAGTAGCTGACGGAGAAGAGATTAGATTTCTTGTGTACGTAAAAGATCACTCATGCGTTTTTAGCATAATCTAGTGTAAAAGTACAGGAGCAATGGTTTTTAGTGTTTACATGTGAGGAGAAATGGACTAACACTGGCCATACACAGCTCTAAGTTTGACTGATTCCAGCTAAATCATCCAAAATTTGAGCCACGGGTGGCTCTGTTGGAACTACATGGTTCGATAAAAATAGATAGAAATGTCAACTGAGCCAGCTGGAAATGTATTGGCTGAACAGTGACTGCACCCTACCATATGCAGTCACTGTTTGGGTATTGGGCCAGCCATGGGTGCTGCCTGAATACAATAGCTGGCATTGGAGATTCCTCCATATTTGCTATCCAGCTTCATTTCCTCTCATTTAGCCCAAAAACCAAAACGTGTGGATAATTTTAGAATGGGGGAATGCAACAAAACCAGGAGGGGGCATTTGGGTTCACCTTCAAAACTTGCTTCATACCTATGGGCACTTAATAAATGAGCCGTTTAGTTTGTTTTGTGGATTGTTAACACTTATTTTCCCCCACTGAGACTGCAACAGCAAGATAATTATTCTCTTTTATATGTAAACCCAAATGTAAACATAAATGTAAACCTTTAACCCCTTAGTAACACAGCTTCAGAAATGTTTTTAGTTCCTGGGAACCGGAGCAATTTTGCCATTTTTGCTATGTGTTTGTTTAACCATATTTTCTATCTTCCTCATTCATTGTACCGCCACATACTGTATTATATACCGTTTTTAAAGGACAAAAATGGGCTTTAATTTTTTTTAAAAAATCACAGTTTTGACAATTAATATTGTGTACATAATAAGGGTAGCTAACAGAAAGTAATTCATAATAAAAAAAAAATTTGGCCGGATTTATAGGGTATATCATATGTCTAGCATTTAGGAAGTTATAGGTCACAAAATACAAGGCATGAAATACAATTTAAGTGGAATAAATTCAGAATGTGGTATATTTGTCTTATAACTTTAATAGCCATCTCAGCACTATATTTTCTTATTTTGTTTTATTAAACTTATTTTTTTCCCCAACTCTTTTGACTTTTCCTTTTTTAAATTCTTTTTTATTTACATGGGCTTTTGATACTAAGTATTCTGAGCAGATACTGTATTGTAACACACTGAACCAGCTTGCAGCTCCAGCTCAGTGGCTGTCACAGCTCAGTGATCACAGCAATTACCTATCACGGTGATCACAGTGCTGGGAGCCCTAATTTTCTGTTGAGGTTCTATAACATTTGTATGTGTGTTTGTACTTTTATATATACTGTGTGTGTGAGGAGAGAGCCAGGAAAGAGAAAGGAGAGACACCACACCCTGCCCCCGGCCCAGTCCGCCCCTGGTGCCTGCTGTTGCGCTTGCGGTGATTAGGGTGTGCTCAGGCATACCCAACACACCCTATGTGCATGCCTATGTCTCAGACCTTAAGAAAGTATCTATTATCTCTAAGCAGGCACTGTTAATTTAAAATAATTGTACAATACCTCATCTAAGTACTCTAAAAAGGATAAACTAGCAGAGGAGTCGGCAAATCTGTGTATTAAATACCAACATATTGGGGGCGTGGCCTAGGCATGGAGCTGTGAGGACGTGCAGCGAGTGAGCTCCGTACCTCGGGACCGATTTAACAGGCTGGTATCACTTGAGCGGTGCGGTTTTGGGACCATGTCCAAAAAGAAGAAAGGCAAGGGGACCCCGAAGTCCTCACCCAGACCGGACCTCCGTGGATTTTTTGCGAAAGCGGCATCCGAGCCGCGAGCCAAGGGACCTAAGATGGCGCCCACACGTGTATCCCCGGCCCGCAGCGGCCTAGCGGAGTCCCGATCCCAGAGGGCTGAAGAGGACGCCTCTATTGCTGATGAGCAGCCGACTGCCTCCCCGATGCCCACCCCTCTGCTGCTCCGACCGGACACCCCAGTACATCCCGGCCCCTCGGCCACTCTGGAGGCGCAATCTCCGATTTCGGGACCGGAACTCAGGGGGATGTTTGCGGCCCTCAGGTCAGATCTGGACTCAATGGTGGACC
>NW_017307843.1:160097-210912 GCF_000935625.1 Nanorana parkeri
CCCCCGTCTGTCTCTCTCTTTCTCTCTCCTGGTCCACCAGACGTGCCTGGCGAGTCGATCGGCAAACGGATCCCGGAACTGCGTAACAGACTGTGAGTAATGGCGGACTCGTCCTCTGCATGTCCACTCCAGAAGGTGGTACCCACCCGGCCTACCAAGCTCCTCCCCTGGAACGTGAAAGGACTGAATATACCAGAGAAGCGCTCCCAGTTTTGTTATAACTTGCATAAAACTATAAATAAAGAATTTATAAAAAAAATACCAACATATTTAGGTTTATTTAAAAAAAATTAGATCATAAAAATCATCACATTTTAACCTGTTTCTGGCACATTACAAAGTTAAAATGCAAAATCAAACAAGTAAAGTTGTTTATAATAAAAACTCAAAATATGTAATCACTAAATATATAGTTTCTCATTAAAAAACAGGTGCAATTTAAAATACCAAATCATCCCAGCATGGTTTGTTAATGGGAAATTTTGTTGCAGGGTCATAAAAGTTTACAAAAATTGTTTTCCCATGACAAGATAAGCTAGCAACTGAAAAGTACTGTATATTCTATCCAGTCTTGGCATGAATTTCATTGCCTTTAGACACTGGGGGGAATTTATCAAAGCACTTGAGACAGTTTTAGCCTCTTAGATCATTTTTTTTTAATGTGCAAATCTATCTTTTAACATGTGCCCCTGTTTTCACCTAAGCTTGCACTACTTTTCCAACTGCACGTGTTTTGCACCTGTTTTCTTCAGAGCCTGCACTACTTTTTCAACTGCATGTTTTTTGCACGTGTTTTCGTCTTCACTTGTACTGGACTGTCTGAAACTGGAGCATCACCTAAGAAAACACTCACAACTTAAGAAGTCCCCATGTCACAGTTTAGCTTTTTGCCTGAAGTTAGAAGTCTTCTTTCTTGGAGCCTATTAAACCTCATTTATCAACAACATTACACTAGCTTGATAAATCTGGTGCAAATATATTCCGTGCAAGTTCAAACACTCGCAATTGCTTTGATAAATTCCCCCCACTGTATTTTATTGGCAATGTACTATAAGCATACTTCCAATTGCTGTCCATGGTGCTGAAAGTATAGTGTTTAATTGTCATAAGCGATGGGACTGAAATGAAAGCAAAAAAGTTACAAAGCACAGCAAAATGACTGAAGTTTTAATATTTTTATTGGTTTGATGCATTATTTTATGTAGGGCTAAGTGATCATAACTGGCTAGTATGTGTTGTTTTGTTCAGAAAGTCGGAAATCTAAAAATCTTGCTAGCAGAAGACCCTGTGTACAGCAATGTACTGCATTGAAAACCTTAACACACTGTAGCAGAGTACCTGGTGCAGATCATGTAGAACTGCTGTGCTGTGTCACACAGTAGGTCCCCCAACTGGCCACCCTGGGCCAGGACACAGTGTAAAAAATGATAAGCATGTTTTTTTCATTATACTAAAGCCGAGCATGCTTTTGTATTGCTACCATAAATAGGATGTAATACTGAATTCTAATCTGAGTATAACAAGTATCAAAAAGCAGATACAATCAAACAAAACACACCCACAAACAACCCATTAAAACATCTGCCACTGAAAAGTCTAATAAATGAAAGACATTTTTTTATTTACTTCTGTATGTTCGTATGTCACTGCAAGCAGGAGTAAGAGCAATGGGTCTCCATAGGAGTCAAGGTTAAATCATTGATAACATTTTTGCCATTTAAAAACAGCAAACATTGAAAAAAAATATTTCTTGCATGTGTAATATTTGCCATATTAAAAGCATTGCAATTGTTACTGAGACCTGTATTTTCCAGTAATAACTAGTGCACAGCGCAGTGAAGTCGATTTTTTAGACCAAAAGTTATTTACAAGTCTCATTCCATCACAAATATAGCCCATTATAAAGCCATTTATCCCAACCTGCATACAGCTTTTTCTGGCTTTTTGCCAACATCAGTGCAGTGTATGTAAGCCATAGCTTCTATGGAGTAGAGCTTGGGACCCAACAGGGGTGGTTCCAGGCGAAAAATTATTGAAATTTTTGGGAAAAAAAGTAATTTTTTTCATTATGTTAGGAAACAATGATTATTACCCATATTTTTGGTAAAATATAAAAGACGGGGTCGCCTCGGCTAAATAGACACCTAACAGGTCATGCATTAAAATTGCGCGCACCAGCGAAATCGCAAAAAACTATCATACCCAAAATTGACCGTAAGGGGATGCTTTAAAAGCTTTTACAGCTCATCAGCTTAGTGTTATCAGTGATTGATGGTCCTAGAACTATTGCTCTCATTCCGACGTTCGCCACGATATGTAACATGTGCGGCGTAATGGGCGAAATCGCAGTTTTTGCCCCCGATGCCTGTTTGCATGCATGTATGTATGGGGGGGGGGGGACTTTAAAAAATAAAACAATCATTTAATTATTTTTTATTTGTAACTTTCCATTTTTGTGGGGGAAACTTACATTATTTATTTTTCCTATTTTTTTTTCCACTTAACTTTATTGCTATCACATAGGGGGGTTAGAAAACCCCCTTATGTGATAGCAAAATATGTGACAGGTCCTCTATGGAGACATCAGGGGTCTCCAAGACACCTAATAACACCTAGGACCCCCCTGAAGGAGCTGATGAAGCAGAGGTCTGCTTCATCAGCTTCTCTTCAGCATCTGAAGCTGGAGAGTGACACAAGAATGGGGAAGTGATGTAATATACACCACTTCCGCATTCTGACAGTGGAGAGGGGAACGGAGGGAGCTCGTGTACTGAGCTCGTGTACTGAGCTCCCTCTGATCCCCTGTGACAGAGGCCGTATGCTGGTCCCGGGCTCGCACCGGGCACAGCGGAGCCCGGGACCAGCTTGACAGTGGGAGCTGGGGAGGGCGCACATCACGGGACCTCATACAAGCGATCCGCCGGCTCTATAGCCGGCGAATTGCTTGTATATTAACGGGCATCGCTGCCTGTTTTCAAATAACGGGCATTTCCGCCTCGCGCGCCCAGCGGCCGAGGGGGAAATGACCGAGGGGGGCGTGGCTGAGCAGACGTCTAAAGACGCCCGCTCAGATCTAGAGAGCTCCTGGCCCACCGTGGTTAAAGACTAGCTTGGGATATTTCTTTGCAGTTTAATAAAATGTCAAAACAGAGTGCACAAAAAGACTTCCAAAACAGAACCCCACACTCCAGAGACAAGGCAGATGCTATGCCAAGATAAAAATTACAATATTTTTGAGAAAATGGCCAGACATATAGCACAGTGGCTGTAGATTATGTAAAGAAAACTTGAGTGGTCTTCAGTGTAAGCGGGACAGACAGTATTATTTTAGAGACAGCAGCCAGAAATCGTGCTCATTATGTAATCATTTTCTTTTAGAACACAATTGAAGAGGGAGAGATGATGCAGGTTTTAAAGTAAAATAAAGTTTAGCGTGTAAAATAGTATGGATACGGTGCAGTACACACAAAAAAATAACAATTTACAGTGTATACTTTTCACATTAAAATAGAGGGAATATGGAACGAACTGGATATGCAGTATTTTCACAATCTCATTATTTGCTAATACATATAACTCATGCAGCTTTTGGAGGACAAAAAAAGTTTATATTTTGCATTGTTAAAACAAATATTTTGAAGACTGCATAATCTTAAAGGCTACATTTTGAAAATGGCCAAGTTTTCAGGTTTTCAGAACAGATATCCACATTTAAGTGTATTCATTTAACATTAATAATGAAGAAATATTTTTGTGACCCCCATAAACAGTATGGCAGGCTGGATTTTAGAAAATGGAAGCAACAGCGAGCCTTTAATCTAAAAATCAGCTTTAGAGTGTTTTTCTATTTCACAGAAAATAGAGACAGCTAAGTATCGTACACAGAAATTTAAAAAATGTGGCTTCATTTTTAACAGGATAGGCACCAAACCGCTTTAAATAAAGCCACATAAGTGAGTTTTATTTCACCGAAAAATATGTTACTAACATGCACAGTAAGTAAACTCTTTTACTAGGCTGCAGGGGAAAGACCATGTAGGTTTTAATAAAGAAATCACAGTTAGAGTACACTATTCTAGAGAGACAATGTTAACAAATATTCTTGACTGCCAGAACAGTGGACATGCTATAAATTTTGAAACTGAAGAAGATCAGCTGTGACAACATTACGTGTGGCTCCTTAACAGTGCCAGATCACTAGAATACACCGAAAACTTTAAAATGCAATGAAAGAATTGACCCTGCAGAAAAAAAAAAAAAAAATTTGCAGCTGAAGACCAGGTGTGAAAAAAATGATGTGCCTGAGAACCAGAATATACCAAAAACTTTAAAGCTCAACACAGGGTTGAGCCAGCCGAAATTTTTTAAAATTTTGCAACTGAGGTCCAGCTACAGCAAAACTCTGTGTTGCACCTTTGCAGTGCCGGAGCACTGCAACAGGACAGTAAGGACAGGACAGAATGGTAAAGGTGGAAGGCAGTGGTATTTGTAGTAGGAAGAAGATGGTAATTCTGTAAGGTACCAATATAACGTTTTGGGGGAGCCATCCAGTAATGTTCCTTCTCCTTTAAGGCTCAAATCCTAGGGTCCTTATTCTGGCACTGCAGTATGAATGAGCTCATTCACCACAATTTACTGTGGTAGGAGAGCCCAAGTCCTCAGCCTCACTGAGGACAACTGTGTCCTCATCGATACCACTCCTCCTCATGTTCCCCTCTGCCTGTTGTTGCCTCACCAGGATCATGTCAATTGTAAAAGGATCTCAAAGGCCCTTAAATAGTAGCAAGTCCTTCTCTTTCTCCTGCTGATGTGCCTCATTGTCTGGTCTATTACACCACGCAGTGTGTGCTCCAGCAAAAACATCAGAGAGATTGCGTTACTGTTCTGTTTGCCACTTAGAATGGAGACAAGGCAGTGCACACATCCTGAATCAAAAACCACTGATGTGGTGAAAAGAACTCCAGATTCCCAGAGCCTGCCCTCATCCCATACTTGCAGGTGCATTTGTGTATAGCATATCAGGCAGTTGGCAGGCAGCTCGCACTGCCGCTCAGCAAACAATCATCAGGTATGACCGCTTGAAGTGGTTGCACACTGTTCTAGATGTGCTGCAGGACATCATGTAGGGCAGGGTACCCTACTAGGATCTGCTGCAACATCAGGTTGAAGATCTGTGCATGATGTTTCCCTGCCGAAGGGCTGAGAGCAGTTTAGTGCCATTATTGCATATGACCTTTCCTGCCACAAGATGACGTGGAGTCAGCTAACTCTCAGCCTGCCATTGAAGAGCTTCCAAAATCTCTGGTCAATTGTGGCTCCTGTCCCTCAGACATGCCAACTGCAAAACAGCATGGCAGCAATTTTCCTGGGCTGTTGTGTGGGATCTAGGTTGCTTGGGGGGCCTGGTGGTTCTGATGAGTCACCAGATGAGGCCATTGAGGAGAAGGGGTTAGCGGTGAATAAGCTGTCACCATCACCAATGTGTAGGATATGGGGGACAACATTAGTTCCAGTGGTGTGCACTGCCCCTACATACGGTACATCCTAGCCACCAGGAATTTTCCCCAGTGTGCCATAAAAGAGATGTTACATCCTGTCCATGCTTGTTGGGCTATGGGTCTGTGGTAATGTGGATCCTGCCACTGAATGACTAGTTCGGTGACAGAGATATTATTTCATGCAACATGCTGGTTCTGGGCAGAAATGGCCCTCTGGGAGAAAAAAATGGTAACTGGGCTACTCACCAGTATCATTCATGTGCTGCTTCAATCAGGCGTTATGCCTATACCATAATCATGTGCCTTCTCATGCATTCAATACCCATATGAGTGATACATTACTGTGCTCGATATGCTGCAGTCAGAGGCTGCAAACCATGATAGTGCAGTCAGCAACAGATGTGTTTAATTAAGGCCCAGACTTCTGGGCTCTGCGGAGTGACCCTGGGGATAGCAGTGGCCTGCACTCATGGGACAGTGACATCTGGTGGAATAGGATGGCTCCTCCCTTCCCTTCTATGCAAGCTACCCCTGCTTCAGGCCCACATCCCAGCTTGCTGGTGTTTGTGACTCTTCCTCACCTTCATCCTCTACAATTACTGGCACCCACTTATGGTCTGCTACCTCATCATCCCCACTCTCCTCAAGTACTATTATTTTTGAATATACAGTATATACACAAACACACAGTGGGGTAATGTATCAAAACTGGAGCAGACAAAATCTGGAGCAGCTGTGCATGCCAATCAATTATCATCTGTCTTCAGTTTGTTCAGTTAAGATTTGAAAACGGAAGATAATCTGATTGGTTGCCATGCACAGCTGCTTCAGATTCTGTCTGCTCCAGTTCTAATAAATTCCCCTCACAGTATCCATATTATATATACACATACATATATATATCCTAATTCACCCTAATACAAAGATGTTTATAACTGGAGGAGCAAATTTACCTACAATTTATAATAGGTACAAATCTGGAGAAGGTGTTTATTGAGCTAAAGCAATATTTAGAAAACAAACTTTAATCCATTACACAAAATATGCCAAATTGTGCTCAAAACATGCCACTTAACACCATGATAAAACAACATTATCTAATCTCCCTTGTAAAAAGAAACTTTCCAATGCCATTTATGAATGAGCTCTATCTACTAAATTAATATATACTTTTAAGGCTGTAGCATTATAAACTGTAGCCAAACTAGAAGCTTAACAGAATGATTTGCTTCTGTTAATTAATCATCTAATTGTAACAGTACACAGTGCTGACATTTTTTTTGTTCTGTAGCTCACTGCAAACAAAAGGGAATGCACAGCTGGCAATGTCAATGCAATCAACAAATCCTTCAATGAATGCCACTATATAACATATATAAAAGCTCAACTTTCAGAAGAGACAGTGTGCATCCAAGTGCAGGCACCCGGACCTAAACAGATGTGTAGGTTTGGGTCGCCATGTAGCCGTGCCCTCCCATAGGGATGTGCAGACAGCTGTACGCAATTACATGCTGCACCTGTTTCTCCTGGGAGAAGGTCTCTGCACAGGCATGCATGCTGTACGAATGTACGTGCCTGTGTGGATGACCCCTAAAGGTGCCCACAAACCTTGCGATAATCGTACGCGATCGTATGATTATCGTAAAGGGGTGTGGAAGCCGTGCAACCTTTACTACTGTAAGGTCGCACGACTTTTAGCTTAGGAACATCTTCGAAAACCCGCAGAGAATCGTACAATTTTCAGCGGGTGTGTAGCATGTTAGTAAGATAAAAGCCGGACGGGCCGGTGTGCGCAAGCCCGTTCGGCACTGCCCGTTCGACCTTGGCCGTCATCGGAAGCCCACCCCACTTGTGATCATCGCAAGTACGATCTGCCTGTCCAAGATCGTAATTACCTTACAATCATCGCAAGACAAAAGTCTTGCGATGGTTGTAAGGTGTGTGCCCACTATAACGCTAAACATTTCCTTAATCCCCTTAGTAACACAGCTTCAGACAATGTTTTCGTTTCTGGGAACCGGAGCAATTTTGCCATTTTTGCTATGCGTTTGTTTAACCATAATTTCCATCTTCCTCATTCATTGCACCTACACATATTATATATCATTTTTAAAGGATAAAATGGGGTTTAATTTGATGTGCCATATGCATTTATACATTTTTATTTTTCTATAAAAAATACAAAAAAAACATGCAAAAAAAATGAAAAACAAAACAAATCTTTCACAGTTTTGGCAATAATAATGTGTAGATATTTAGTGTAGCTAAGGCTCCATTTGCACAGGACCGGTTGTCCACGCGTATTTGGCCATATGGAAGCACTCTAGACATAAAAAACAATGCACATTAATCTGCATTGTTCAAACATTTGCTGCTGGCGCGCAGTACGAAACCGAGAGTCCGGCAAAGTAGTACAAGCGAGATTTTATGGCGGATTCCGCACACTACGGCTGTAGTATTAGCCACAAACGCGTGGAATCCGCACTTATGTTAAAGTTCATGCGGTTTTGTTCTGCGCGGTTTTCCGTGCGAAAAACTGTGGAAAATGCTATGTGAATAAAGCCTAAAAGAAAGTAATTCATAATACATTCTTATATTTGTCCTTATTTATATGTCTGGAATTTCAGTTTATTTTAGGAGTTATAGGTCACAAAATACAAGGAGTGAAATACAATTTAGTGTGGAACAATTTTAGAATATAGTATGTTTGTTTCCCACCTTTAATAGCCTCCTCGCCACTATACTTTATTTTCCTTTTTTTTTTAAATGTTAAAAACAGTTTAAACTTTTTAAAACCTGGGGGCACTAAAGGGTTAATTTTTTATTTACAAGGGCTTTGGATACTAAGAGGCTTGTTCACTATGGAGCCGAAGGATCCAGCCATAGCTTCGGCTGATCCTTTGGCTCGCTTTGGCCACCTGAGCCCTTCGGTTCAGTCAAATCGAAGAGCTGCTGTACGGGCTATTCACAATACCCATACAGTAGCCGAAGGCAGCGGAGCGGCTCAGCCGAGCCGAAGTGACAGCCGAAGCGTTGAGAAAGGTCGGCCCAAGGGCCGACCTTTCTCCATGCAAATGACAGCTGGGTGGAGCCAGCCAAAATCTCACAGCTGACTCTGCCCAGTTGTAATGACAGATCAGCGCCCCCAAATAACCTGGGGACGCTGATCTGTCATTAAACAATAACAACTGGGTGGGGGGTGGCCGTGACGTCATGGCTGGCTCTGCCCAGTTGTTAGTTATTGGCCAGGGCCTGCTAGAAGACTCTGGCAGGTGCCAGCCAATAGGAAACAGTTGAGCAGAGCTAGCTGTCACAGCTAGCTCCGCCCAATTGTTTTTATTTTACCAGCATCTGTCAGATGCTTCATTATGCTGCAGGAGTTCGTTGCTTGCGGTTGTTTTTTAAAATGTATTATTTAATTGATTTTTCTTTTTTTATTTCGTCGAGTCACTGTGGACAACGATGTACGTCATGATTGACGCTGTATTACGTCAGGGGAATTTTTTTTAGTTTTTTTTTCTTTTTTTTTTAAATAAAAGATTTGTCAAAAATTTGTCTTTAGTTTTTTTTCAATTAGAGGAATATTTTTTAAAGTCTGGCATCTTATTTAAACATTTAACCTAACTCTTTAGTGAATGGGTAAGGGTACAAATACCCCTTACTCATTCACAAGGGATGGGGCGCATCTGTGTGCCCCTTTATTAAAGGCGTACACTGATGTTAATGAGCCCGACTGCTCGCACCCCCTCAACCAACACCCCAGTGCTTGTGGGGTAGAGGCTCTTGTCCCCATCACCATGGGACAATGTGCTTTTCCAGCGGTGACCCTGGAAAAGCACCCTCCCAGTGCTGAGGGCATGTGGCCTAGTATCGCAGGGGGGCGCTCGCTCGTCCCCCCCTTTCCTGCCATGCCTGTGCTCAGATCAAGGGTCTGGTATGGAATTTTAGGGGGGACCCCACGTCCTTTTTTCCCAAAATTCCTACCAGACCTTAAGGGCCCCACACACTTTTTTTTAATTTTTAACTTGGGGTGCCTCCTAAAATTCCTACCAGAGCTAAAGGGTCTGATATGACTTTTGGGGTGAACCCCACACTTTTTTTCTTTTTACATGTGGTCCCTCCTAACTTTCCTTTAAGACCTAAAAGGGTCTGCTATGGTTTGGGAGGGGGACCCCACCCCATTATTTTCTTAACTTTCTTTTAATTTACCTATTTTTTTTACATTTATTGAAGTAATTTTTTAAAACATTTTTTTTTCATTTATTTACGTTTTTTTCTCCAAGGTAGCGAGCAGAATAGCTGAGCCAAATGCTGCTCAGCAGCATTCAGCTATTCACTCACTGCCGTTCGGCCCCTGTGAGAATAGCGGCAGCGAGTGATCTGCCGGCGCTTCGGCTCTGCCGATCCAGATGTTGGATCAGCTGAGTCGAACTCCTTCTGTACTTCGGCTGAGCCGAACATGTAGAGCATGTTCGGGCGGTCGAAGGCAGCTGATGTATGGCTGAAATCAGCCGTACTGAGCCGGAGTGAATAGCTGTATGTCGTTTGGCTCTGTTCACTTCGGCTTGGTTATTCACCTGGCTACCACTCTATTCTCTTCTCCTCATTCCCACCTCCTGCACCCACCCACACAGAAATAGAGAGTCCCTGCACATCCTCCTGAGACCGCACGCAGCCCCGGTGGGACCGCACGCAGCCCCAGGGAGACCCTGCTGATGTCGCTGGGAGATACAGGAAACTGTGCCTGTATTTCCCACGGTCAGTTTAGGTCCACACCTCTCACCCAGCTGCTGCGATTAATGACAGCGGCTCCCAGCAGGAGCCTCACTTTTCAAATTTGCAGAGCACACACATGGAGAAAGCACTACCCGCTGTGTGTGATCGTCACCCAAAGTCTGCCCACCTACTATCTGTGCACACCCCTAGCCATGTAAAGCCAGGAGAGAACATGACCACAGAAACAACAATCTGAAAAATGTACAAGTCATTTTTTTTTAGAGAAGAAAATGTGTTTATAGTTTAATTTCCTTCAGTATCAATAGCAAGCAAGCTACAGAAATATATTCAGGGATTTAATCAGTTTGAGATTATACAGTTAGCAAGAAGTGTAATGGAAGTGGTTTTTCTCTCAGAGTGTACACTCTATATATAATCAGGCCAGGCGGCAGATATAAGTACGGAACCTTTTGATCCGATCTAAATTTGTGAGCAGGTCCAAAACAGAAGTAGGTGGCTATTAAAGTTTGAATATTTGTTTTACATTTTAAAATTCTATTCTCATATAACTATTCCAGATAACAGAAAGAGATCTTAAAGTGACATGCAACTTGGAAATTAAATCTTAAAAAATGCATTCAAGTACCTGAACTATTAACAAAAAAAATAGCTTAATTTCGGCTGTAAATCCTCAAATCATCTCTGAATTGGTGCTGACACTGTCATTCCTTCTGGAGAGTGAATACTTTTGTTCCCCATGGTCCCGGTGTATGTTGCAAAGTAGCCACTGCTCCAAGCTCACTCCCATAATACACTACAATCTCAATACAAATTTGCTAACTAATGTGAGATTGTAGTCCATCATGAGAGTGAACTTAGAATGGTGGCTACTTTACAACACACACAGGGACCATGGGGAGCAAAAGTAGTCACCCTTCTGAAGGAAGGACAGTGTCAGCATGAATGAATCATAGATGATCTGGGGATCTACAGCTGAGTAATGCACAAATAAGCTACATTTTTGTAAATAGGGTACTTGAATGCATTTTAGGATTTAACTCACGAGTTAAAGTGTCACTTTAAAAATAAATTAAGGGAAAGAACCCTTTCTAAATAAACCAATTGCACAAATCCTAAAAACCTAGTATTAACCTATGCAGAATATGAACAGATTTGACTCGTATAAAATTAAAACATATTCTCTAATACAGATTTTTAAAGACGAGACTTCTCTCAATCCTTCAGAAAAAAAAAAGAACATGAGAACAAAGTCATCCTGCTGGTTTTTCATGTGAAACAAAAGATCTGTTGTCTTCTAAAATGTCACTGAAGATAAAAGCTTGATTCTTAATAACTAACTTGAAAAACTAATTTGATTACTATTATTATTATTATTATGTAGAATTTATATAGCGCCAACAGTTTGTGCAGCGCTTTACAATATAAGGAAGACATTACAATCACAATACAATTCAAGACAAGATGGTAAGGAGGGCCCTGCCCCTGAGGGCTTACCATCTAAAAGGAAGGGAGAAGTGATACATGAGGAGGTAGATGTGTGGGGTTAAATGGTTTACTATTAAACTTTTGGGACCAAAACACTAATGTATTATTCTTTTATATTTCAGGACCTGTTGTGCCACCTTTCAACATCAGTTCTCTTGGATTTGGGAATAAGACTCACGTCTCCAGAGATAACCTAACATTCTCCTTCTACTACCAGCACTCCTCATCTATAGCTGCCATGTTTATCTTAGCCTACACTTTCATCTTTCTTATGTGTATGATTGGCAACATGTTGGTGTGCTTCATTGTACTGAAGAATCGTCAGATGCGTACAGTTACCAACATGTTTATTCTGAACCTTGCAGTCAGTGACTTGCTGGTGGGAATTTTCTGCATGCCAACAACTTTGGTGGACAACCTTATTACCGGTGAGTTATATAGTGGCCTATAAGTTAAAGTTATAATAGGAATTTTTTTTACTGGTGTTGCTATTTATCCATATAGTTGTGCACATCATTTTACAAACCCCTGGCAAAATTTGTAAAAGGTTAGCTATTTTTGCTGCTCATTTACCACAAAAAGGCACATGCTATTTTACATGAAAAATACTGCATGTGACTGGATGCTAAGTAATGAAATGCGCATGAGCCCATCAAACCAGCAGGTATTAAAACCCACACATCATGCTGTCAGATCAAAAACAGCAGAGTGTGTGTATACAGATATATCTTCACACAAATACATATATTTATTTTATGTGAGCCAAAATATAGCAGACAGATTGTGAGCTGGGAAGAAAATGTGCAACCATCCACAAATATCTATTTAACTTTACATTTCCAAATTCTTAACAACTTACAGAACAGTTAAGGTCATAAAAAATAGAAACTGACAGAATCTAAACCTAGTCATATTGGCTGTTTTGTCTCAAATGTACCAAACATGCAAGAAATTATAAAAAATCTCTAACATTTACCACTTCCGGGCCGCAATACGTCTATAGACGGCGGCCCGCAGAAGTGGTTAAAACAAGAACACGGCTGCTGCAGCAGCCGTGTTCTTGCTTTTCGCTTTTAATGTACAGCTGCCGGATCGTTTGTTACCGTGTGGCGCCCCCCCACCTGCCGCCGCCGCCGTTGGCTTTCCCGGGCACCGCTGTCCCCATGCGGCATTCCGGGAGTGGCTCGGCAGGTCTCCCCGCAATGATTGGAGAGAGATTCAGCATCTTCCAGCCACTGATCTCTCCTGCAATCACTGGACCCGGAAGTGATATGTATTACATCACTTTTGGTGTCACTCAGTTACAGTTTTCAGCTCTTAGAGCCAGGAGATGAAGCAGATCTCTTTGGGGTCCCTAGGTGACATTAGGGGTCTGAAAGACAGGTCCATAAAGAGGACCTGTCACCCCCTATCTGCTATTAGATAGGGGTGCTTGTTAGCCCCCTATGTGATAGCAATAGGGTTAGTGTAAAAAAAAAAAAGTGTTAAAAAATTTAAGTAACATAAGAAAATGTTTTACAGTCCCCCGCCCCCCACGTGCACACACATACACGCGCCGGTGCGCCTAGTGGAAAACGACAATTATGCTACACGTGTTACATATCGGAGTGAGAGCAATACTTTTAGGGCCATCAATTACAGTTAGCACTAAAATAATGAGCGGTAAAAGCATTTAAAGTGTTCCCTATGGGAAATTTGGGAATGTACTTTTTTTGCAGCTTCATGGGGACCGCAATTTTAAGGCTTGACATGTTTGATATCTATTTACCTGGCGTGACCCCGTCTTTCATATTTTACCAAAAAATTGGGTATTATATTATGTTTCTGTGTACTACATTTTAATTTAGTTTATTTTTTCCTAAAAATACTGGTTTGATGAACATTTGCGCAAAAAACGTACGACATAAAAAATTGCAAATAGCATTTTTTTATTCTACAGGGCCTCTGCTTTCAGAACATATATCATTGTTTGGGGGTTTGAAGCTGTTTTCTAGCCAAAAAATTATATTTTATCATGTGTGCGCAAATAGTAAGAAAATGCCCCGGACAGCAAGACTGTAATGCAGTCAGACAGAAAAAAAGCACTTGGGGAGAGAACAAGTTAAATTCTGAAGTAGAACTTGCAGCCTATAATTTGTGTTTTCCGCTGTTATACATTTAAATGTATAACAGCAGAAAACATAAATTATAAGCTGCAAGTTCAACTTAAGAATTTATTTTGTTCTCTCCCCAAGTGTTTTTTTCTATCTGATTGCATTACAGTCTTTAACCTCTTGCCGTCCGCCCGTTGTAAAAAAACGGATAAACGGCACTGCAGCATTGGCGGGTTGCCGTCTCCAGACGGCATTTTTTTTCTGCTCGCGCGCGCCCCCTAGCGGGCACGCACGGGCAGAAAAGACCCAACCATTGCACACACTGGTTAATGTTAGACATTTTCCAACTTTCTTGCATAGTGAAATAAATCATGCACCAAGCACAGTGTATGCTGCAGAATATAGGTTTTTTTTTGTTTGGTTGTCTAGCAGAATGTTCTCGGCGGAAATTGGAATTTCAATTATTTGAAGACTAAATAGATAAGTGGATATGCTTGGCTTTTCTTTTGGTGAAAAAGTTATTGAAATTATTTAATAAGCTACAGCACTTATCAAATAAAGATGATCTGTGATCCACACTTTACCAATGTGGAAAAATGGGTAACAAACAAACAAACAAACAATAAGGTCTATAAGGCTCAATTAATTAAGCAAAGATACCATGATAAGGAACCCTTATTTTACAAGAAATTACACAGCCAGTATTGACTTAGGATCTAGAACATTGGTATTTCATTATGGCATGGTTTGGTACTGTAACAATGTTCTCATTTATTGTTTCATTCTGACTTGAATTAGAATTCTGTCTGCTGCATTTCATCAAGCACACTTTGTGGTATTTTATTGTTTACCTGATGGACATTTTTAATGTACAACTGATCAGTAATTTTTTAATTAGATCTTTGTGATATTTACGGACATATTTTTGCTGTAGTATTAGATGTATAGTTCTCTAAAAACCCCAGCACAATACATGTGAAGTCTCCTAAGGGTTACTATTGTCATTACTAGGGCTAAGCTACATGGGTGACTTTGTAGCAGCAACATAGTAGCAATTAGTTGCAGCGACAAAATCGCTTGTGTAGTTGGCCTGTATGCATCCTCTCCTGAATAAGTTTAAGAACTGTAAATTTATATCACTTTTAGTTAACATGGCTGCTAAAATCACAGTCTACCATGTAGCTTATCCCTTGGAAGGATTATTGCATATACAGTGTATACATTTGCTACAGCAATTTTGTTTCATCCAACATTTTATATTTTCAGATTTAGACAAGAAAATAAAACTATATAGGAGTTTATCATATGATACACACCAAAAGACAGACAAAAAGACAAATAGCTTAGTGCAAAGCAACCTGACATTTTTGGGTAGGTGAAAAGTCTAATTGTATGGCTGAAACTATGCTAACAAACTGAGGCAAGCCTGTCCACCTAGCGACATCACACATGGCCAGAAACCCCTGTGAAATGGAATACTTCTTCCAGCTGTAAAACCTGATCTCAGGACAGGCAATTAATGGTGTGGGTTCAAGGGGGAATCTTGTTTTTTACTGATCTGCACTTCAATAGCTTATTTTAAGTGTAAAGGTGATACTAGAGGTCTTTTGGACCCCCAGTATCACCTTAAAGAGTACCTGTCACTGCCAATATTGTAAGCCCCCCTATGTGATAGTAATTAAAGTTTAAAAAACAAAACTGTTTTTAACCCCTTCGTGACAGGAGACAGACTGTATGTCTCATCACGAAGTGCCCAAATGACTGGCCACGTACACTGTACGTTACCGGTTATTTGCGGACCTGTAATGCTGGTAACCGCTGATTCTCAGCAGTTACCATTCATTAATGAATGCCTCAGTATTGAGGCATTCATTAATTAAATAGTTAAGCTTTTGTAAAAGCTTCTTTCTTTCATTAATGACAGAATGAAGCAGTTACATACAAATACAGGATCACTAAATAGCGATCCGGTATTTGACAGCTAAGATAACAGAGAGGTAGCAGAGTCACCTCTCTGCTATTAGTTTTGACAGCTTCATAGACGGCCCAAAGTTTACAAAGCTGTGTGATATATTTCAGGCACAGCAATATTACAATGTATCTCTTTGCCTGAAATGTATCACTTCTGATCGTCTGGGCACAATCAGAAACCTTTAGTGAGATCTGTCAGGATCAGTCTCAAAGGTTATTATTAGCTGTTCCAAGTTTGGAGCAGCCTAATAATAACCAAAAATTAAAAAAGTTAATTTATCAAGCAGTCATATTGACTGCTTGATATAAATTGACCCAAAAAAGTGTAAAACAAAGTGAGAAAGAAATTAAGAAAATAAAAATTATATATAAATATATTTTTTATACTA
The DNA here is from genome assembly GCF_000935625.1 of Nanorana parkeri. Taxonomy (NCBI): domain Eukaryota; kingdom Metazoa; phylum Chordata; class Amphibia; order Anura; family Dicroglossidae; genus Nanorana; species Nanorana parkeri. Next base: position 176,271 of record NW_017307843.1, read on the forward strand.
TATTATAAAAAATTATTTCTAAAAAATAATAATCAAAACTTGTGAAAAAAGTGTTTTCTTTACGTTTTTTCCTAATTTTTTAAATATTTTATTCGAACCAGGTGAGGCGTTAGGTACACGTTTGATATAAATATATAGCCCTATCTGTCCTCTAAAAAACAATATATAATATGTGTGGGTACATTTAGTAAGAAAGTATATTATTGCCATGGAAGAATCACACAGCAAAAATGTAAAAAGTGTGTCAGTCATTTACAAACAGAAACTGGAAAAAGCTCAGTCATGAAGGGGTTAAAATTAATAAATGTAAAAATAATGTAAAAAATGTTTTTAAAACCCCACGTGAGCATGCGCGCCTTCACGTAAACACGCGTAGGGTGCGTCTACGCATGAAAATGACGGTCACGCTACACATGTTGGGTATGGCCACGCACGCCGGAGTGAGAGCAATAATTCTAGGGCTAATATTTATGCGTATCTCTAAACTGATGACCTGTAGGGGCTTTTAAAGTGTCTATGGACTTTTTGTGGTACTGAAATTTGTCACAGTTTCAAGGACGCACACAATTTTTAACCTGGGCATGTAAGGTATCTATTTACTCGTAGTAACATCATCTTTTATATTGTATTTCAAAAATGGGTATTTTATTGTGTTGTGGGGCATTTAAGTGCATTTATCATTAAATTTTGGGGTTTGATAAGAAGTTGCGCTAATACCGTGCAATATAAAAATTTGCAACTGCAACCATTTTATTCTATAGAATCCTGGCTTTCAGAAAATATATAATGTTTGGGGGCTTTAAGTAATTCTCAGGCCTAAAATGTGGATTATAACATGTACACAAAAAAATGAAAAAAGGCCTCGGTCACTAAGGGGTTAAGCATGATGACCAGCTTCAACCGAATATCTTAAGCCCCATCAGGTTAAGACCACAACAGTTTCCCTTTCTTCAGAGATTCTTCTCGGCCAGTCTTTTCTGTTTGCCTTCTCTACAGAGATATACTTCTCAAATCCTTTACAGTCTCAAAATTACTCATCTCCTTGATGGCATGCATCTTTAGTACTTATTAGAGCATCTTTTTGGTGTTACGACCTCCTGAAAATGAGATGCATAGCCAGACACCAGTTTCTGCCAGTGTTCCTAAGGTATCTTGGGTTGTTGTGCTGCAACCGCCGTCTTCAAATACCACCAGAGATTTTCTATGGGGTTCAAATCAGGTGACTGTGATGGCCACTGTAGAATCTTCCAGGACTTCTTCTGCAACCAAGCAAGCAAATTCCAAATTGGTGGAATTTGAGGTATGATTGGGATCATTGCCCTGTTGGAAGGTCCAATGACACCCAAACTTTGGCTTCTTCACAGATGGCATGCTGTTTTCTCTTAGGATTTCCTGATACTTCAATGAGTTCATCTTGCCTACCACATGCTGCATGTTTCCAGTTCCAGAGGATGCAAAGCAGCCCCAGAGCATCACTGAACCACCACCATGCTGAACTGTAGGCAGCAGGGACGTGCGGTTAGGGGAGGCAGGTGAGGCAGAGCCTCATCTAGTATTATGGAGGAAAAAGCTGTCAGCTTCAAGTCTGAAGCCGATAGCTTTTTCTCTATTCAGATCGGCTTGTTACGGGTTACAGAGCAGGGAAAGCCTCCCCACTGTGTAGCATGTCATGGACAGAGTTGCCTGTTAATTACAGGCAGCGCTACATCCGGCTTTTGAGTTAGTTAGGCTACACAGCAATGGGCTTCCCCACTGCTTGTGTAACCTAACTACTATCACAGCCTCTACTTTTTGTTAGAGGCGTGATCTCTGCAGATGGCTTGGACCAATGGCAAAGCACCATTGGTCCAATCTGTCCAATCAAAAAAAGAAAAAAAACCACTGAGGCCATCAATCTCGATGCCTCAGCAGTGACAAGCAAGTGAGGGAAAGGGAGGCTCCTCCCTGTCTTCTCCCTTCCTCATTCACACTAGCTTGGGGACTGGGTTGGGGGCGGGGCGAGGCTGGCGAATGCCTCACCTGGAACCAGAGGTACCACACGTCACTTGTAGGCAGAGTGTTATTTTCAGCGCATGCTTAATTCTTCTTCCTTCAGACATACCGCTGATCCATAGGGCTGAAAAATTCCAGTTATGTTTCATAGCTCCACAAAACAAAAAACAAAAAAAAGGTCCACCATGTTTTGTTTCCCCCCTTCCACTGTGGAGATAAGAGGATTCTGCCTAATAGAAGTGTCTGACAGTGATTGCCATTTGAAAGAAATGCAGTGCACACACCTCAGAAGGAGGTAAAATAGATATGTTAGGAACCTTGGAGATTCATGTTTTTGAAATCTTTAAAGCAAATTCTTCTAGGGATACCCAACACATCTGCGCATAAATTTTAATTGCAAAGCCAACAATCCATAATGCTAAGCTGCACTGACAGTAGACTGTGTCCAACTAGAAACAAGTGTAAAGTGCATATGCTAGCATTTGAGTGAGAAGGGTTGCATGTCACTGAATACATGTGAAAGCCAACTGTGCTAAATTAAGGTCTCAAGAAACATGGATACTAGACATGTGCACTGCCAAAAAATTAGTTTCGTTTCGTTTCGTTTTAAATTCGGATTTGTGTTATTTCGTTTTTCGGGATTCCGGTGTGAAAGTCAATTTGGATTTGGAATTCGGACGAAATTCGTTAGCGGTAGTTCGTTCGAACGTTCGTTTTAGTTTCTTATTCGTTTCGTTCATTCGTTTGCAGCAAAGTGACATTTGAGGGGGAAAATGTTTTTCTTCAACGAACGAAACGAATAAGAAACGAAAAAGAAACGAACGTTCGAACGAACTACCGCTACCGAATTTCGGAAACGGAAATTTGGATTCATTTGCATTCGTTATATCTGTAATTCGGAATTCGAATACATCCGAATGTCCGAATTTCCGAAAATTCGTCCGAATTTCGATTCGGAACGAAACGAATCGCACATGTCTAATGGATACCCTATATGAAAATACTTAAAACATATACACGTGGCAGCGTCATTAGCCAGCAAGGTGTCCCATGAACCACAGAAAAAAAACAAGGTTTTTGTACGTAGTGCTCCTGGAATTTGTTTGGGTTCTCATGCCACTCCCATTGATGACATGCTGAACTTCCAGCTTCTGCCTCTGGACTCTCCCACAGCTCTGTCCTTCTGTTGGGCTGGGTTTGCCAATGTAGATCAGTGGCCAATAGCAATCCTTCTGTTCCATTGCTAGGAGTAGGCATTCTTTGAGGCTGAAACAACAACCAGTCAAAGTCCTCTTTATTGCTCACCTCTATCTGTGCTGTCCATCATTGGCAAAGGAGCAATGATCTGTAGCTGAGGACGACATCCTGCCAGGTGGCTTAAATGGGTTTTTAAGCTAGTGCTTAGTGTACGTACCTGGAAATCAATTTCTTGGAATTAGGTGAATACAGGATCAATAAGTATTCTGATACACATGGTTTATACTGCTGTCTTCAGGAGGTTTGGGCACTGGCAAACAAAAAAATATTAAAGCAAGCCACTGTATAATCCTGCCTCCAACGGTTATGCCTCAGTTTTGTGAGCAAACAATGCATAAGGCCAAGAACACAGAGGGGCAGGACTTGTCTGGTTTCATAAACGCCAATAAATTGATTTTATGGTAAGCACAAACCTCCTGTTATTTTATTGTTCTTTGAGAGACACAGGATGAGGAGCTTTTCTGAAATAATTGGGATGTCCAAAAAGCAGTCCACTGAAGGGAGGCAACAGCCACAGAGAGCCAAAAGAGCTTAAAGCAAGCTCAATTCCATAGCAACTATGGAATTTGCTACTAAGAAGGAAAAACACAAGAAGAATCTGGTGATCCAGAGCAAGACAAGTAGCACCATTAAAGCTGGCCACACTAGTAGAGTTCCAAACAAACGTTCGTAAGAAACAGCATTCATTATCACCCGCTAATGCCATTAGCCACTTGATGAATGTCAATCAAAATTTCGTTTGACTTTAACATTCAATTTTGGAATGAATGGAGTTTCATCAAATGAAAAATCACATTCACAGTTAGAATTCTGTTCACTCAAGAAAAACTTTATATTCTGCTCCTACGAGTTTTTTGGTCACTACGGTGGAAATCGATCGTCAATCTGACCCCATCAACTAATAGAAAGTTGAAAGAAAGTTATTACACACAAGTTTTTTCAAAAATCTAAGCAACATATGGTCAGCTTTAGGGGAAACTACTATCTGAAGTTAGAAAAAACAACCTAGTAAAGGTGGAGGTGTCCCTTAAACAGAAGGTTTATTGTTACATGACCTATGTTTTGAATGGGAGACAGACTTTGATCTCCTATGAGAAAGTTACAGCTGTGCTAGCTGAGGACAGAGGTTGTTCTACTTCATCAAGAGATCTTTTAGGAGGAAGTGAAATTTAGGCAGTTTGGGCATGCCTGTGTTAAGCTTTTTGTGACAGTGAGTATACCCTTTTCCAGAATTTTGTGTTTCAGAATATGGCCTTCTATGGGTTCTCCATAACCTAAAATTTTTCCTCTGGCATGTTCCAGATTCACTTTGGCATGCAGGCAAGAAGTGTCCTTTGTTGGTTTAAAATTTGTTCTGGAAATTATAGAATTGGGACATGATGTAGATGGATCTAAGTCGAAAAACACTAGGTGGGTTATTAACAAAGTTGTCGAAGGCAGCCGAGTGAATAACCCAGCCGTGGTGAAGTGGTGGAGTACGAATGATTTCAGCCATACATCGGCTGCACTTCGGTTAGCCGAACATGCTCTAAATGTTCAGCTGAGCCGAAGGGCAGAAGGAGTTTGACTCAGCCGATCCAACATCCGGCAGCTCACTTGCTACCATTCCCCCCCTATTCTTATAGGGGCAGTGAGTGAATAGCCGAATGACGCCGAGCGGCAATCGACTCGACTATCCTGCTTGGTATCTCCGTGGTACCGAGCAGAATAGAAAATCAATGAAAAGAGTAAAAAAAAAAAGAAAAAAAAGGAGGTTGAAATAATCTTTTTAAAATGTAAATAAGTAGTACAATTAAAAATTTTTTAAAGTTAAAAAGAAATAGGACGGAGCTAGCAGTGACAGCTAGCTCCGCCCCGACTGTTTCCTATTGGCCGGCACCTGCTAAAGTTTTCTAGCAGGTCCCGGCCAATGAATAACAACTGGGCGGAGCCGTACATGTGCTTTGGCTTGACTAAGCCGAAGTGACACCTGAAGCGGGGTGAACAGCCGGCGAAGGCAGTAAGCCCCGCAAATGACAGATGGGCAGAGTTAGCCATGATTTCACCGACTCTGCCCAGTTGTTATTGTTTAATGACAGACAGGTTATTTGGGGACGCTGATCTGTCATTACAACTGTGCGGAGCCAGCCGTGAGATCACGGCTGGCCCTGCCCAGCTGTGATTTGCAGGGCTTACAGCCGGCTTTTGGCAGGCAGTTCACTCTTTCTGGGTTGTTTCCCCCACATAGCATAATTTACATGGACATTTTAATATGTAAACTACATAGGAACTTTGACATATATAATACCATTTAATGTTGCTCTTCTTCCCAGTATAAGGGTGACTGAATCATGCTCGAGCAGTGAACGCATGTTAAACAGGGGAAAGATCCCATGTGTTTAGCTCTCAAAAAGGTGAGAGGACGAGTGACTGGCATAATAAAAATCAGCTTTCACAACATTGTCCCATATAGATCTATTCTTCCTGAAAGATTGCATAGAGGATGCTAAAAATTCCTCAAGGTCAGGATAACTTTCTTTGAGCATTTTCCAATTACTTTTTATAATCGGATAAATCCTTCCAGAGTGTGGATGAAACTGAGATACAAAGCATCATCTAATTTCCTTCTTTCTCCAATAAATCCCGAGGATATCCTCTATTAGCTAGTTTGTCTGGCATTTCCTTTAAATATTTCTCTCTTATTTCTGGCTCTCTGACAATGCAAGCAACTCTTGAAAGTTGGCTGCGGGGATGGATCTAAATACCGTAGGGGGGTGATAACTACAATGTAAGAATAATTGATTCCAAACAATGTCTTTTACAAGTATATCTATTTCCAGTTGTCCCTCCTTTATATATACCCTTACAGCAAAATAATATTGAGTCTTTATTCCACACCATACATCATAGCAACTGTTGTAAAGACTTATGCTTTTTTTAAAATAAAGACTCACATAGTGGGTGATGCAGGAGAACATTTGTTGTACTTTTTCTATATTAGTGGGGTATCTCTTCCTTACTGCCTGCACTAATATGAATTGAACAATACACACACACACATTATAATATACATATTACACATGTGCGATTCGTTTCGTTCCAAATCGACATTCGGCCGACATTTCGGAAATTCGTAGATTCGGAGCATCCGAATTTCCGAAATATAACATATGCGAAATCATCCAAAAGCATCCGAATCTGAAATTTCGGCCAAATCCTGTGCATGCACTGATAACATTTAAACGGTAAAAACAAAGAGAAGGATTTTAATGTCCCTTTAATAGTAAAGACTAGAGCACAGCAACCAGAAATGACAAATGTGCCAATTCTGCTACCCAACCTCAAGTTGAATTTTCTAAGAATGAGGTGAAACATGGATATATATATATCAGCAATAGGTTGGACTTGATGGACCTATGTCTTTATTCAACCTCAAATACTATGTAACTATGTAACTATGTAACTATGTAAGTACTTCGTTGGGCCACGAGATGACTTCACGAGATGACTTTGTTGGGCCGCCTCGTGACTCCACAAGATGTTGAAAGGTGATACGAGGAATCTGACACTGCACTGTTGCCCTTCTGTTGTCTTGTACCAGTCTTGCCACTCTCCGTTCTGCCCTAACATTGACTAGTGGCTGACGGCCACAATTCGCACGTTCAGACCCAGATTTTCGGCTGACAGTCCAGTCTTTAAAAACTTTAACAGCTGCTCTTGAACATTTAACGAATTCTGCTGTTTTGCTGAAACTCGCTCCATGGCTACGAGCGCCAACAATCATTCCACGTTCAAAGGCTGTTAAATCGCGTTGTTTACCCATATCTTCAGAAAAAAATCACTTCTACTGTCGTGGTAAACAACCTGCTTCCCTATTTATAATGGACTGGCCCTCTAGCAACTTCAGCGCGAAATTATAGCTAATTTTACTACAAACGTCAAATAAATATATAATGAATAGTGTAGCAATATGACATATAAAACAAAAAATAATTATGGATGACAAACAATCATCCAAAATACTCTTGTTCCTAAAAGGATACATTGGGATGCAAACAATTTAACCCCACACAGATACCTCCTCATGTATCACTTGCCCACCCCTTTTAGATTGTAAGCCCTCAGGAACAGGGCCCTCATTACCATCTTGTCTTAAATTGTATTGTGATTGTAATGTCTTCCTCATATTGTAAAGTGTTGCACAAACTGTTGGCGCTATATAAATTCAGTATAATAATAATATAATGATAGAGAGTATAAATTGTACCTTCAATTGGTGGTGATTGAATATAGTATACATAGTTAAAATTTCCTAATGACGTGAAATAAAAAAAATATAAAAATATGAGCTAGTGGTACGACCCAATAAAATACCCAGTGTGTAAAGGTGTACCAAGTGTGTAAATGTAAACATACTGTAAAATAAAGTGAAAATGGGCTGGGCTCAATAAGAAAAGAACAAAGTATCAGTGAAAGTATTAGTGAAGCTGGTAGATGGAGGAGGCTGGGATCCCCTGAAACACATTGGAAGTTGTGCTTTTGATCCTTGCTGATAATAATAGTGAGAGCAGTGATCACTGCAGAGCCAGTCTAAGCGAAGGGTTTTCCGCACCTGCCGGCCGGCAAAAGGGGTGTGCTATACTGGACCAGATTGACTGAGGTCTAATAAAGAGGTGAGAGGCTGTCTTCTGGGGATACTCACGAGTGCCGATAAAGGTGGTGTTTTAGAGTTTGAATAATAGCAGCGCTGGAGGAATGTTGTTACTCTCACACATGTGAACACTTAAAGATCAATTATCTTTAAAGCAGGATTCTTTTGGAGTGCTACTATGTTTTAATAACCTTCTTGGATATATAAATAAGGTTTACTTGGACACATATTGCTACTTATTTTCAAAGGTGGATTTATTTATGTTTATGGTCACATTGTAACAATTGTTATATTGTTTATTTTTATTAATTATAGCGTGGCACATAGGTTTGAGATGTTAGTATATAGTACACAGATTGTTAGTGCTGCTTTAAAATTGGGTAGTACTCTACAAAACACTAAAACAGTCCACAGGCAACTAAGATGTGATATATAACCCTTATGAAATAAAGGCTGCTTTATATCAAATTACGCAAATCCACACACAAACTTAATCATAATGAAAAAGTTATAAAGACACTGGGTCACACCAAAGGTTGTTACACATAAAATTGGAGGTTAGCTTGCTGCTAGCGGACACAGAAAACAAGGGACTAGAAAGTGCCAAAATACAGATTCCAGCGTCCGAAGGACACATTATAGGTGCATGTTATCAAATTCAGAGATTCACTCAGAAAACAGACTTTAGAGCCAGGGTCACTCGAAATTGTGACACCATTCTAGATCTAGGAAGCACTCCATGGTTAACTAGATTATTGCAAAAGTTTGTAAAACACCATAATGTAGAGCCCTACAATCATATGTTCACAGAACAAAGATTTGATCGCTAAATCTGGAGGCTTGCATACCCTGGAAGACATCAGAGTCTGGGTTATACCGAGACCACTGGCAGAACTACCAGGGTCACAGCAGTCGACCGGGCCCTGGTGTTCCACCTGTGGGGGGGTGGGCGCAGAGAGGAAGAAGAGGGACCCCCGATAGTGCCGCTCCTTCCCCGTCGTTCTGCCACCCGCACCATGTACGGGCGGCTGTGCGGGCATGGAGAGGCTGTCACTTGTCCAGGCAGCACATTTTGCTGTGTGAGGACCCTCTCCTCTTAGTCCCGCCCCATGGCCATCGATACACGGAAAAAAGTCCTGCATGAGAGTCAGGTAAGTCTGGACCGGGAAGGGGGGTGCGGGGGGGAGCTGGTGGTATTCTGCATTACTGTTTTTTTTAATATTATGTATTGCTGGGACTTGTAGTCCTGCATAGCTGGTGGTATTCTGCATTGCTGTATAATGATTATGCAGCAATGCAGAATAGCACCAGCTATGCAGGACAAGTCTCAGCAATACATTATATTTTTAGGTAGGGCTGCACCAGTCAGTGCCAATACTGGGCATTTTCACGAGTACTCATACTCGTGAAAATGCCCCGATACTAAACACAGATACCGGTGTTCTGTTGCGAATGCCGACATAGTCGAATTTGCTGTCCTCAGCATTTGCGCTTACTATTATCGAGGAAACAGGGATTTATTGAGAAAGTATTTAGTTTAAATCGTTAATTGTGACCGTTAATAATATCCCATCCATCATTTACTGCCATGGATGGCATATTATTAACGGTCACAATTAACAATTACAAACTAATACTTTGTAAATAAATGACTGTTTGCTCGTTAATCCCGTCTATGCGTAAGCGCAAATATTGGGTCAGCGTTCTCTACAGAACACCTGCACTAAACTTTTAAACTGAAGCGGCTTGCTGGGGATCTCGGCAGCCTTCCCGTTAACCACGCAGTGCCATGGCGGTGGGGGTTGGGGGGGCCCTTCGTAGGTTTCTTGCACCGGGACCCTGAAGGTTCTAGTTACGCCTCTGACCGAGACTAAGCCACTGCTCTAAAATTAAAGAGCGCTCTGTGGCTAACTAACACAGTATACACAGGACTGGAAGTGCCCTAATGTAAAGCTCAGTGCTCACATATCAAGTTATGTGGCCAATCGTTTAAGGCCCCTTTCATATGGGCAGTCCGATCAGGCCTGCCTGTAAGTTTTTCAAGTGGATTCGATCGGATGCCTAATTGCAAGATGGAGTAAAAAACTGTACAGACACGGATGTTACAGTAGTGTATGGATCCTATCTTGATCAGCTTGTGTGAAAGGGGCCTTATGGCATACTGGCATAGAAAATAAACAGAGACTGGGTTACATTGCTCTTAAACTGGAGACTGCAGGTCTGGAAGGCACCATGATGCACCTCTCAGGTCTCAACTGTCACCTATCTTGGCCATTTTGGCTATCTTTGCCATTTTAGAGGCCTTAACTAAAAGCAAAACATTTCTAAAGACAGAAAAAGCCAAGTAACAAAGATGCTGCAGAGGGAACAGTAAATTAGGCTTATTTTGCAGCTTTGAGATATATGACCATGCTACAACCAAGAACTTTCTTCCGATTTGTAAAGATTTTTCTCAAAGGTGCAATAACATCTGAAATAAATAAGAGGTTACATCTGTTAATGTTAACAAATAAAATAGTTACTGTAGCCTCCTGGGGCACCTTACAGATGGTTGCGGATAGAGACCTGCAGTTTGCAGCAATCGTGGCAGAACAGAGTAAATTACATGGTAACTGAACTAATAGTATAAATGCGGAAGGTATAGACAAGTTATATATGGCTTTAGTCCTCAAAAGGAAATCAGCCTACTGGGAGCCCATAACCCAGTAGATATAGTAGGCTTTATCCTGGGAAAGGAGGCACAGTGTAACACAACTAAAGCACTAAATTGTATTTACTGGGTGACTAAGCAAAAATGACAAAAGATAAAATGTACTCTAGGATAGTGGCTCTTTATTCCAATCAACAGATCTAAGTCAATGGCCACCAGTCAGATGCCCTTCACAACTGAAATTTAAAAAAAAGAAACCGGAATGGCAAACTGCATCCCCAAATTTTTAACACTCTAGGCCAGGGCTCAAAATTTCAAGTCCTGATCTACTAGCCAGGCCTTAAAAGTTACTCGCCACTAGTTTCCCCACCTACCCCCTATCCTGCCCTGGCCTTAACTCTGCCAGGTGAGTGGTGTAATGCCGAATACAGAGGCCCGCTGTGTGACGCAGAGTACAGAAATCAGTAACAACGCAGAGTGGAGAGGCCATTGGTGTGACGCACAGTACAGAAGCCAGCAGTGCAGAGGTCAGTAATGTAACGCACAGTGCAGAAGTCAGTAATGTAACGCACAGTGCAGAAGTCAGTAATGTAACGCACAGTGCAGAGGTCAGTAATGTAACGCAGTGGTCAGTTGTGTAAGGAAGAAAGAAAAGGGGCTTACAGTGCACTTAGCTGATGGTATTCAGGTGCCCTCTTCTTTCTCCTTTCTCTGGCCAGGCCAATAGTGTCTTTGCAGTCTTCCTCCCAGCCTATGGCAGCTGAGGTGGGCGGAGGAAGCTGCAGAAGACAGTCGAAGGGAAGACTGCTGCAGAGCGGCCGAGGAGGAGAAGAGAGAACAGAAGCAAGCGATTGCCGCAACGGTAGTGTCCCACCCCTGGTCCTGCCGACGGCGCACCCCCTCGATGACATTCCACTCGCCCCCATGCAATTTTCACTCACCAATTGCGAGGGGGCGAGTGGAAATTTTGAGCCTGCTTTAGACAATGACTAGGGGTTACCTTAGAAAAATTCATCTCAGACACCACACTAAGCTCCCCTCCCCTGGATAGAAAAAAAAAATATACATAACTGTCCGTTAAACACCCTCTGACTGCCAATACACTAAGGAATTTCTCTACAACCTGCCAAAGACACAATCTTTCCATGGGCATCTAAACCCTAGTTAGGCAAAACCCTGACTTCCCCCCCCCCAGAGGAATGACACCACAAAAGAGAGGTGTCAACACCACTAGAATCAACAGAACTCTTTTAACCAAGGTTCAATAGACAAACCACTCTGGTCATACCTATAAACGCTTCCTTAACAATCCCTCCACTCAAAAAATCAGTAGAACAGGGATCTTACAATCACTGAAAAATTCTATACACCAGATACTCTACAAAGACAACTAATCTCAGCCTTACATTAGATCATGTGTAAAGCTATGTAAAAACAAAACACAAGGGACGGCACCCTCATCTCGTGAAGCACGTACAATTATTTTTTTATAAACACAGGTTAAAAATACTCATATATACCCATCACGAATGCATACATGTGTGTGTTACAGGATGATTAGCAATTAAAATCTTGCATGTGGAAAAGTTCATACATTAGTGTTGGTCAACTAATCATACCGGACCAGCCAGTGGATGTAGCCAGACTAAAGCGTTTCCAGGGACTACCCCCTTCATCAGAATGCTTAAAGCTACACCCCCAAATATAGGCTCAGCATATAAGAAATGGGAACGAGATTTAGACATTCAGCTAGTGGAACAGGTCTTGGAAGAAATAAACATCCTTAAAAATGGCGATACCCAAGAAAACAATTGTAAATTCACAAGGAGATGGTACAGAGTACCCCATCTACTGCATAACATTTTCCCAATCAGTGAAAGTACATGCTGCATATGTTGAAAGGGGGAAGGTTCCTTTTTGCATATGTGGTGAACATACCAGTATTTGTAGCATTTTAAGAGACATGCTGGACCCTACACTGCTCCATATGTTATTTCATTATACCTGTACACCATAAATATACACAGATGATCCTTATTTCACTTATTCAACACAGCCAAACTAATGATCCCTACCTATTTTGAAGTAAGCCCACAAACCTAGCTTGTAGGACTGGTACTCAAGAGTAAATAAGCTAGCTATGGCGTGGAGCAATCTAGACAAATTTAACAGAGACAAATTACCCAATATATTTAAATGTAGTCTTGCTGGCTACACTAGTGAATACAGTCAATTTATGCCATTGACATAATTACAAGGAGAAATAGACAAAACAGCATACACTACCCTATCCCTCCCCATTTACAAACTGCAGGAGAGGGAAAGTCTTTATGACCAATCCCAAATTTCCTTATGCCCCCTACCATTTTTTTTATTCTTTTACTTTTCGCCTTTCTGCCCTTACTCCTCCCACTTTTATCTCCATCATCTTCATTGCCCTCAGAAACCACCTCCCCTCCTTTTCTGACTCCTCTATGTTTTGGATCACTGCACAGAACACTTTGCCTTTCCAAATAACCACAATGCCTTAATTTAGAAAGAATGTTCTATAAACGGTGTTCCCTCCTGACAAGTCAAATACATATTGTACCTGTTCAAATTATTCAGATTGAGTGTTCAGTTCTTCATTACTAGTTTCTAGCCCCCAGCTAATGCCAAGCTTGACAATTTGTGAATGTGCTTTGCAAAACAGAATCAAGTACTTTCTTTGTTGTTTATTGGATTATTGTGCAAATCAAACTTATTTATTATCTAAATGGTTTGTATGAATTTAGGGATACTGAAATCTGTGTACGCGAGTCATTTTTTTTCTCTAAATGCAGCAGATTGTGAAATGATATATTCATTGAGTATGTGTGTGTATATATTTATATATATTACACAGTAGTGTAAAAAAGTAACCAGTCAGCATAACAATAGTATAACAATCATCATCATATCTATATGTTGAAGAGTGGTTTCAAGCTATGCTATCATTCTTGTGCCCTAGGCACTATGAAATAAACAGAAATAAATTGTACATGTGTCAGGGCTGGAATAATGGGCCAGGTGTGGAACCCCTTGGCAGGAACGAATAATGTCCAAAAAGTGCAGTACAAAAGTATAATCCAATCGGGTAGTCAGGTCCAGTTCCGGGTCGTGGCGGGCAGCAGGAATCGTAGTCGAAGGGTCAAGCAAAATGGTCTTTAGCCGGGAAGTCAGATCAAACAACAGGTTCACAGGAGGGAGCTGGGTGTTCACCATGAGGCACTGGCGGAACTACCAGGGTCGCAGCGGTCGCAATTGCGACCGGGCCCTGGCGTTCCGCCACTTGGGGGGGCCCAGCAAGGAAGTAGTGGCCCCTACCCTGCGATCGTGCCGCTCCTTCCCTGTCGCATGCCACCAGCAGCATGTACGGGCGGCTGTGCGAAAGGGCTGGAGATGCTATCACTGATCCCGGAGAATGAGCTGGCCCCGCCTCTTAGGGGCGGAGCTAAGAGGGCCGTCTCTTAGCTCCGCCCCCTGGCCGCCAAGACGAGGAAGAGGGCCATGGGCCTGCAGGAGAGGGAAGGTAAGTTTGGAGTGGGAGGGGGCGCTGGGAAGAGAGAGAGTGTGTGTGTGTTGCTGGGACTTGTAGTCCAGCACAGCACGAGTAGCACCTGTGGCTTGGAATGGCGCAGGTGCACTACACGCGCGCAGCTTGTGTACCGCGCACATGCACCCGGCGCGCGGCTTGCGCACATGCACTGGCCACACCAGCGCCAGATGCCCTGCCAGGGGGAGGAAGAGGAACTACCTGTGCCCGATGCCCGCGCCTGCGAACCTGAGGAACAGCCCCCCTGGGTCCCTGACAATATGTCACTGCAATTGTAAACGGCTATAAAATTTATGGATACATCTTAAAGAGCCTCTCTATTCAGAAAGAACTATGTACCAGTAAGTAATAAACAGTTGAACTGACTTATGTATTCATACTGTTTGATTAGTTGGTAAAAGTTTAAATATTTCATTTATAACCAGAACTGTCAGTCTGTTTTTTAGATATAATAGGGAAGGTTAAAACCCCTAACAGGTTATTTTTTCTTCCTGTGTCCTGCTGAGCAGATTGCACTTCACTTCCTGCCCTGGAGACAACAGAAAATTGGAAGAAATCCATCCTAAATAAGCAAAATTCACATCCTATAGAGATTTCACAATGTCCCCTCATTAATTGCACAGATGTCAACTCAATGTATGCATTTCCTCTCACTTTCCGACATGGTGACAATGGTCACTAGGACAAAAAAAAAAAAAGAAGTGGTAAATCCACCCAACAGTAACAGCGACAGCAATAAAAACCTGACAAAGGTTCTAACTTCTTCCTACTCCAAAACTATGAAAATATTTTCCTTTACATACATTTTTGAGGGAAACCAAAGTCAAAAGCTTGGGCAATCCAAACTGAGCATGTGATTTAAAAAGTCATAATTAGTGGCTGCTTTTAATAAAAGCTGTATGTGAGAATATATGTAGAGATACAGGTAGCTAAATCATATGAAAAATATGGACAGTTCAACCACCAAGTCTAACCACCCACACGCATCCAACCCCGGTGCCTTGATGTGTGAAGCCCACACTTGTCACTTTGCTCCTACTGAAAGCTTAACAGTGGGCTAAAAATATATATTTTTTTAAATACCCCTTTAGTGGGCCCCCGGCACTGCCAGGGATAACTGTTCAATAGAGGAAGAGGCTGTACCCAGATAGCAAGTAATTGGGCTGCAAGTTTGAAAATGGAATTGCTAAACTATTGCAGACTTGCCAAGCTTCATAATTTTGTTGCACAATTACAGCAAGTCTGCATTGCAAATCTCCAGACCAGCGAGCTTGCAGAGCTCTTGCCAAGACCTGCAGGACTTTTGCTGTAGACTTGCCAAGCAAATTTGCTACAAATTCATAAAGTGTCAACTAGAACTTGTGCTGCAAGTGTTCTGCAAGTCTACAACTTGCCAGGAATGTGTGCAGCAAGTTAACAAGAATTACAATTTAACCCTTCCACAAGTTTGTGGCAAGTTATCCTTGCTA
This sequence comes from Nanorana parkeri, assembly GCF_000935625.1. Lineage (NCBI taxonomy): Eukaryota > Metazoa > Chordata > Amphibia > Anura > Dicroglossidae > Nanorana > Nanorana parkeri. The sequence continues at coordinate 191,843 of NW_017307843.1, forward strand.
TCTGGGTACTTACCTTGTTTCCCACTCTGGTGATTTCAGCTTCTTCCTGATTCTTCGTGCTGTGGGCGGTCACTTGGCATCATCCCGTAAATCGCAGGACTATTAGACCTGCATTGTACATAAAAGAGGCAAGCATGTCACCGTGGTTGAAAGCACCTTACAGAGGAGGTTTTAGAGGACTGATTACACAGATGGAGGGAGCCCACTGGAGTGAGAAATATGGTATTATATCTTATTCCTCTCCCCCTAGGCACTGTCCGCATGTAAAGTGTTTACATACATGGAGCAAAAAATAAAAGGCAAATTTACAAAAAAATATATATTTTTTTAAATACCCCTTTAGTGGGCCCCCGGCACTGCCAGGGATAACTGTTCAATAGAGGAAGAGGCTGTACCCAGATAGCAAGTAATTGGGCTGCAAGTTTGAAAATGGAATTGCTAAACTATTGCAGACTTGCCAAGCTTCATAATTTTGTTGCACAATTACAGCAAGTCTGCATTGCAAATCTCCAGACCAGCGAGCTTGCAGAGCTCTTGCCAAGACCTGCAGGACTTTTGCTGTAGACTTGCCAAGCAAATTTGCTACAAATTCATAAAGTGTCAACTAGAACTTGTGCTGCAAGTGTTCTGCAAGTCTACAACTTGCCAGGAATGTGTGCAGCAAGTTAACAAGAATTACAATTTAACCCTTCCACAAGTTTGTGGCAAGTTATCCTTGCTATCTGGGTACTTACCTTGTTTCCCACTCTGGTGATTTCAGCTTCTTCCTGATTCTTCGTGCTGTGGGCGGTCACTTGGCATCATCCCGTAAATCGCAGGACTATTAGACCTGCATTGTACATAAAAGAGGCAAGCATGTCACCGTGGTTGAAAGCACCTTACAGAGGAGGTTTTAGAGGACTGATTACACAGATGGAGGGAGCCCACTGGAGTGAGAAATATGGTATTATATCTTATTCCTCTCCCCCTAGGCACTGTCCGCATGTAAAGTGTTTACATACATGGAGCAAAAAATAAAAGGCAAATTTACAGTGTACAAATCAACTTGGTGTCTCTATGGGAAAATCTCTAGATGTTTATTACAAGGGTGGAATTGTATTGCATGTAATGGGTAGTCTACTGTCTAGAAACAACAGAAGCAGAGTCTGGATGCTGAAACATGTGTGGAATAGCAACAATAAAGTAAAGACAGACAAGAAAACCGAGGCTGATATTGTTTTAGGCATTCATACTTTTTTATTAGCAATATTAAGGCTGCTTCTTAGCCTTTTAATTTTTATGGAAGCAGTAAGGGTGTACTTGGTTTTTCATACATAACTTTATAACTCTATTTAAGCTTTATGTTTGTAAAATAAATAATGACACAGTGTAATATGTCATGTGTTGTTCATCTGAGGTTGTATTTACCTAATTTTAAGACCTGCTAAGGACCAGATGATTTTTATTATGTCCTGATATGTAAAACCATATAATTCAAAGAGGGTCTACTTTCTTTTGCACATGACTGTATATGCTGCAGCTTATAAGGTCTCATATGTGATGGCTGGTAAGATATACTGGGGCTTCTTTGGAAGGAACATAGGATTTCACAGGCCTACCTGAACATGTGCCATTGAAAGGGGTGGATGTAGACCCTCCAAACCCAAACTCTCAGGTTTGCTTTCAGGTTGTATTATGTACTAATTGACCACTCTTGCCTGGTGCTACAGGTATGAGTGCAAGTATTGGATGGAATTCCATCTAGCAAGAATACTGGAAATCAGGCAATGTGTCGGAAGGGCATGCTGTCCTCCCCAAAGCATGTGTTTTAAGAGTTGGCAATGGGAGTTAAGTCTCTTTGTCAGGATCATTAGTTCCAGTAGACAGATACCTTTTGAGGAATTATTGCAAATTTAGGACCTTTTATTCTTCAAAACTAAAAATGTTTTGGCTTGACATACATTTTAAACATTATGGTGCTGGGGTTTATATGCATCTGTGAGACCATTGCTTGTAGCACAGTATTTAAAACATATTTTGTAGTTACAAGAATTGTGGCATATGAGTTCTGTGTATACAGCAAGTAGGCCAGGTTCAACTATGTCCCATATAAGCCCCTTTCACTGTGAGCACAATGTGGCCATCTCCAAATATTTACTGTGGCAATCATAGCATAATTATTTACAGTGGAGTGCCAAAGTCTTGCCCCAGGGTCTTGCATCATCCGAGTAAACACCATGCACAGAGCATGGAAAAAACATTACAGACAGGTAAGGCAGATGCTTTAATAGGGCATTTAAAAGCCTACCTGTTAGCAATGTGTTTTGTTGCACTTTAAACAATAAGATGTGCTTTGTTGAGATAAAATATACAACATTGTAACCCGATTAGATTTATTTAAAATACACCACAAAAAAATGTATCCCCTCTAAAATATTCCACAATATTCTTATGAATTCTAGAATTCAGGATCAAGCATGACCATCTCCAGGAATAAACCCAAGTAATTAGTCACATGTCAGTAAATCAAGCTGTGCCACTTGTAACAACATATGTAAGAATGCAAAAGAAATGAAGTGATAGGGAGAGATATTAACCCCTTCATGACTGAGGCCCTTTTTTCATTTTTTGCACCCATGTTATATTCCACATTTTAGGCCTGAAAATGACGTAAAACCCCCCAACATTATATATTTTCTAAATGCCAAGACCCTATAGAATAAAATGGTGGTAGTTGAAAATGTTTATGTTGCGCAATATTAGCGCAACTCCTTATTAAACCCCAAAATTTAGTGACAAATTTAATTAAATGCCCCAAAACACAACAAATTACCCATTTTTTTAATGAAATATAAAAGATGAGGTTACAACGAGTAAAACGATACCCAACATGCCCAGTTTACAGATTGCGTGCGACCGTGAAACGGCGAAAAACTGCAGTACCCCAAAAAGTCAATAAAAGACGCTTTAAAAGCCCCCACAGGTCATCAATTTAGAGATACCCCAAAATACTGGCCCTAGAATTATTGCTCTCACTCCGGCGTGCGCGGCGATACCCAACATGTGTAGCGCGTTCGTCGTTTTCATGCGTAGGCGCACCCGACGCGTGTTTACGTGGCGACGCGCGTGCTCGCGGGGGCGGGGTACTTTTAAATTTTTTTTTATTATTATTAGATTTATTTTATTTCATTTTAATTTTAAAAACTGTTTTTTTTTTTTTTTTTACTTTACTTTGACTGCTATCACATGGGGGGGCTTGCAAGCCCCCCCATGTAATAGCAGATGGTGGTGACAGGTCCTCTTTAAGGTGATGCTGGGGGTCCAAAAGACCCCCAGTGTCACCTTTACACTGGAAATAAGCTATTGAAGTGCAGATCGCACTTCAATAGCTTATAGCTGGGCTGCAGGAGCCCAGAACTGACAGCCCAGGGACCGGAAGTGATGCAATCTGCATCGCTCCCGGTCCCATAGAACGGGGAGGGGATCGATGAACGGAAGTTCGTCGACCTCCTCCCCAGCTCCCCGCGGACACAAAGATCGCCGGTCCCGGGCCCGTAGGAGGGGCAACGGAGCCCGGGAAGCACGGCGGGGGTGTCCGGCGGGGGGAGGCGGCCCCTTCTTCGGGACGCAGAAGCGATCTGGCGACAGGTAAGTCGCCAGGATCGCTTCTGTTGTAAAGCCGACAGTCGGCTCTACAAGTTTAAACAGACTCCCGGCGGCAAAAGTCGCCGGCAGTCTGTTTAAACAGCCCCGATGCTGGTGACGTACACTGTACGTCGTCAGTCACGAAGGGGATATTCATAAAAGAAAAATGTTACTTGTGCTTATTATTACCACTTGTCACCCAATACACCCAACTAATTACAATAAAAAAGGTGGAGTGTAGCCAAATGCAAGGGGCGTCCATGAAAGACCCCAAGCATATTATATTGTCCCTACTACTTGCTCAGCAGCTGCAATCCAATGCAGAATATAAGACTGTACCCATCAAGGCATTTTAATATTTGCATTCTTTCATAAGCTAGCCTGCTTATTGCATCAGGACTCTTGAGTGGCATACTACGGCAGGCTCCTGTGATATCCTCAGGAAGTTATGCACAGCACCCTGCTGGCCCCTTCGACCGGCCATGATCTGCGTGCATGGCACAGAAAAGAAACCCAGTAATGAAATCAATGGGTCTTAAATAAATTAAGAAACAAAAATACAAATTTCATTAGTGTGTTGATGAAAGGTGGAGGGAAGGCAAAATATAAAGCGTTCTAAGATTTTATCTGAGAGCACACTGTATGTACGCTAGCATACTTTTACTTTCTTTGCAGATATACCGATAGAGGAAAGTCAATAGAAAGATAAATTGGTGGAGCAAAAGTAGTACAATGGCCTTGCACCTGCTTTTGGTAATGAGGCTTTGCCCTTTCTAAGATAGGCCAGAGTGGCCTGGCTACTTAGGAGCTCATTAATAACAGAGAACAGACATCGCTATCTACTTTTTATTAAACAGTGCTTCAATTTGCAGGCCTTGGCCCATTCCATTCACAAAAATCAGGCCACAGTATATAACCGCCAGAGTCTTAAGGAAGTCTCTCTTTTTACAGGTGCAGCGAGAGCTCAGTGTTTGGAGGAATGACTTTGGCAGATCACCTGAACAGGCTCTCCTCCCAGTTTCTTCTACTTTTTTTTTTAAACAGAACTTTTAATTCGTTTGCACTCTGATGGCTTTATACATCATAACACCCGCCGCCTGCTTAATTATTTCAGCGAGTCTTGCTTTACTGTAGAACATGTTGACCAAAAGGAGTAGGGCTGAAAAAGGGGAAAGATGGTAGTGCCTACAGAAGCTTCCTGGACTGGTTTTGCCAGAGGATTGGGTAACAAGATTGCATATTCTGAATGAGCAAAGAAGTCCCCAGTTTTGTGCCATAATGACCACAGCCAAGAGCAAAGAAGGCAGAGCCGTCTTCCCCTTGCCGAATTTGTCCTTCCCCTCTCCCTACCTTTTTTTCTGTATAAATATCTGCTCCCCTCTCTCCTCCATCACACTCTAAGGCATTTCTCACATACTACCCATCATTGTCTAAGCCATTGTCATCAAATTCTGAAATTGAATCACGTTAATTAGATGAAAGAGTTTGCCCAGGTATCCTCTATTTAGCAGCTTTTCGTACACAGAGTTTGGAAATTGAACATCAGCAACTAATTTGTTAAAATAGGCTTCTTTTTTTACACCAAAACAAGTACAGCTTTTAGTACACGAAGGGCCAATTCCCACAGACACCAATAAAGGTGTATGGGCATACAGCAGAATATAAGCTTCAGCTCTTTGTGTTTTTGTGTCCATAGATTGTATGGACACAATACGCTGTATGCATGTAACATGCCAGTACTTGCTAATACATGTACACAGGTAAAAAAGCTTTTACTACACTAAGGTCCCTTTCACATGGACACCTTCAGTTCTGACAAGCAGGGGATCTGTGCATGGATCCCCTGCTGATCAAAGACGTTCGGAACAGATGTCACCGATGTGGCATACCTGTCCGTTAAGTCTTTTCCTCCATCTTGGGATGGAGGAAAGCACTAAAATGACCAGACCCATGTTGGTTTAAGGGGAGTCGGATGTAAACGGACAGATTACCCCTTATTTGCCATGTTCAGATCTGCCCAAATGGAACTCTTTTTTTTCCGAACCTGGACGGACTCGGGGGTAACCGGATGTAACTGTCCGTTTACATCCAGCTGCCCATAGACTAACACTGGGCTTCCAATCAGATCTGCCTGAAAAATTGACACGTGGACCTGATCGGAATGCCCGTGTGAAAGGGCTCTAACTTAATAGGGATAGTCAGCTTCTAGTTTTAAAATAGCAAGGTTGTGTACACCTAGTGTCATGTTACACATGCATTGTGCTATGCCTTTAAATATAATTTGCTTTATTTGTCTCTGGTATTGTCTCCACCCCCTCTCCATAGTTCAGTTTTCCCTCTGTGTAGATGGCTCCACCCTTCTTTATTATGTTCTAGTCAGCATCTCATCCACTTGTGCTTTGGTAAATGGATCACGTTATGATCTTTTGACCAATCCAGTGTTCGCTGTTGAGAAGATCTGCACAGTTTGGGTCATCTGGATTGAGTCACTGTATGTCAACTCTACTTGGACAATCCAAAGTCCTTTATTTGTAAGTATTCCTAAACTACTAAGCTGAACATATTTTATTTTTTTGCATTAGTACAGCTTCTCATGCTCTTTTCCCAAGTAAATTGCCTATTAGCCTAAGCCCAGAGAAAATAGCTTGTTTAGCCTCAGATAGACTTCAATGGAGTTTGCTGCTAAGTTCGGTGTTTGCAGACTTCCCGCTGGGTTTGCCAAAATTGCTGTTTCTTCTGCTGCATAAAAAACAACTTACACAAAGCCTCTCAAAAATACAGTACAATTACAAGGTGAACAGAATAGTTAACGCATTTAATCAAAAAGTCTTTTCTTATAGGTTTTTACACCCATTTTATGTTGCTTTTCAGCATTTACATCCGTCTTCCTTCCTAACCTTAATAAAATGATCAAGATAGCCGAAGGAGAAGCATGCAGTTAAAGGTGACAAAGCATATTCTAATAAAATTGCCTTCACAGAGTATAAATAGGTATTCACAACAGGAGTTATTTCACCTCCTATAATTAAATTAATGCTTGAAATATAAAAAAAGTCACTGATAAGCCCCCCCTAATAAAAGGAAATAATTTAAGAAATCTGACAATATGCTGTTTTTACAACTTCTGTATCAGGTGTTTACTGCAGCATGTTAATTGCTTGTCATCAGATATCCTTAGATGTTGAACTAATGCTTTTACTGTCAAAAGCCTGTTTCTCTGGGCTTTTTCAAATGAGGCTTTCAGCTCCACTACTGATTTTATCTCTTCTTATCCTCTCTATCAAACGAACAGATCATCTTTCAGCAGGAGAGTGGCCTTAGGCAGACACTGAGATGGATTATCACTCTGCAAGGAAACTATTTTGGAGCCCATTTTATAACGGGAAGCACATTATGCATTTTCACCAGTTGCCTAGCCAAAGTTAAATCATCTTAAACTGTACCAGTTTATGAACCTAACAAAATAGCTTTATATCACTAAAGATGTAATAGTTTGCTAATTTTAGGGCTTGCTGAACTAAGTATATTGGGAATAAGCAGAATAGAAATGTTATAATGTAATTTCAATCTTTCTCAGCATTAATGCATATACTATAAATATTCAACATGGTGAAAACATGGTAGACACAATCTTGAAGATTCTGCTTAGTACACATAGCATACATGTATGACTGAAGCAGCAATTCCAGGGTAAAAACATTTGTGACATGGTGCACTTTTAAAAGCTCACTTAGATCTGGAAGAATCATGTACAAGACTGAGTGAGATTGAATAAATGCAGCTTCCTGCTCAATTCGGTTGGCAGTGGTGAAATGTGGTTGACAGACTGGAAAATTCTCCCCTCAGTGGCCCCGGAAACCAGCATCCCCATTGCAAGATTTCACCTTACTTTTTTATCTGGGAACAACACTAATATTTGTGATTTACCTTCACTTTCTGTCTCAGTGATAATACCGTAGTCATCAGGGAAAACTGGTGGATATACCCAATGGGGACACAGATAGTAGTAAAAACGTGGCAGAGGGTCTAATCCTTCCCCACACCATCCAACACTTAAAAAAAAACCTAAAAAACTAACAGGTCTATTCACAAAAGGGTGAAGAGTTTGGAGAAGGCAGGAGAAGTGAACAATCTAAGCCAAAATAGTCGATTTGGAAAAATTCTCCAATTCAGCTTACTTTTCAGTTCTGCTATTTTGGCCTAGATTGTTCACTTCTCCTGTCTTCTCCAAACTCTTCACCCTTTTGTGAATAACCCTGTTAGTTTTGCCTATAGATACACCAAGTCTTGATAAGGGTGACGTTTCTGGTTTAGTTGGAGCAGGTTTATAGGGTAGTTGGAGCAGTATTCAAATTAGGCTGGAAGTCAGATATAAGACAACAGAGGAGAAGATAGTTTTAATGAAAGCAACAAATAAGTGAAGGGTGAGATGGGAGAAAACTGTCAGTTAATGACATTCTCTCTTAATTAGTGTATTCAAAACTTCTAGTGAGTCAACTTGGTGACACTAAACTCAAGAGTTAGACCTTAAAAACTCATTCAAGTGCCTTAACTATTAACAATACTGTACCTTATTTGTGCAATACTCAGCTGTAGATCCTCAAATCATCTCTGAATTGGGGCGGACACTGTCCTTCCTTCTGGAGGGTGGCTACTTTTGTTCCCCGTGGTCCCTGTGTGTTTGTAAAGTAGCCACCGCTCCAAGCTCAGTCCCATGAAATACAACAATCTCAATACAAATGACTAAACTAAATGTGAGATTGTAGTCCATCACGGGAGTGATCTCGGAGCGGTGGCTACTTTATAAAAACACACAGGGACCATGGGGAACAAAAGCAGCCACCATCCAGAAGGAAGGACAGTGTCAGTTCGAATACAGAGATGATTTGATGACCTAAAGCTGAGTGAAGCACAAATAAGCTAAAATTGCTGTTACAGGCAAGGTACCTGAAGACATTTTTAAGATTTAACTCCTCAGTTTAGTATCACTTTAATTCCAAAGAGCCACTGATGTTGCTCATGGCAGCTTCTCAAGCAGTACGCAGTACCTGAAGTGTTATGTTTCTTCAGAGCTTGAAGCCAAGCAGACATGATGTAAACTATATTTTTTATCTTAAAAGGATATATCCAGCCTTAAGCCCCCCATCACTTGTTAGATATTATAGACTTCTTCTCCCCATAAATGCTGCCATAATATACTTTTCAAATAAGGCTTTTCTGCCATTGTGGTCGGGCTGTTATGGTGATGGCTCAAAGAATAACTGCAGGCAAATGTATAACGAGCCAAAAACACAGACTACAAATATCTAAAACTAATACAAGACTTTACTGTCAACTTTATCCAGTTTGATTTCAATCATAACAAATATGAGATTATTTTAAACCGAACTAAAATGAGCCTTAGCAATTTGAGAGATCGCATCTTTTCTCCTCTATGGTTTCGAAACCAAACTTCACTGTCTTCATTTTACAGTCATTTGCAAGTAAACACATTTGAAAGAACAATGCTGGCTGTGGGATTTTGAAGTGTATAACTTTTCTTCTTTTTTAGATCATTAAAGTTAGCATATTTTCAAATGATTAACACATCTGAGCATTGGGGTATACAGATTATTTTCTCATTACAGTAAGTTCAATTCATCTAAGACTCAGTAGCAGTTACTACAAGGATTTATGTCCTTGGCACATACAGGCAAAAGTTGAAAGAAAAAAACAAAACAATAAACTCAGACAAGACTACACAAAACTCCAGCTCACTTGACATCAACACTGCAAGTCTGGCAAGAAATGATTAGAGTTAAACAAAAACAAAAAAACTAAAAATGTCCTCACCACTTTGAATAGTATGCCTGGTTGAAGACATTACAATTTTAAGAGTACAAACAACAAACAGAAAAAAAAAAGGATGACGTAGTGAATAATGAGAGTTCAAAAACAATTCTTTCCACCCATAACAATGGATTGTTGGGGGCTTCTAGATATATCAAAAAAGCTCAAGATATATCAAATAAGCTCAAGATAAACAGAGATCAAAATATTGACAATGGACTATCACAATAATAATAATATTAATAATAGTGCAATCGCACTTGGACTATTTTCCCTGCAATAGTCTGAACAATGCACATTAAAACGCATTAATTTGTATGTTTACCGCGGCTCCGTCTGCATTTGTACAGCCTAATACACGCGGACAAACACTCTTGTGTGAATGGAGCCTAACAGCTGAGGAGTGAAACATTGTTTCAATGTCTGTTTACATTTTAGGAGATACAGTCAGGAACAACTGTTTATATCCATCATAGCCGAATTAGCTGCTGAGATCAGGTATAACTCACAGAGTAGGACCTTAGCTGTCAAACCAACAGCAGAAATCCAAAGCTATACTCTTTCAGCAAGTTTCCACTTTGTCCAGTAACGAATTTTGAGTTTTTGTTTTAGTGTGGGAAATACTGACATACAATATACATATAAAAATTCATGGCCAGATGTAGATACATCCACATGATGATATGCACATTTTCACATTTCCTCTAAGACAAAACAAATACTTCAAATAAACTCCAAGTGCACAAAGTAGACAGTGCAGTCTGTTTAAAAAGTTTAGCCCTCAGCTATAGTTTCAAATTTGGATAACTTTACTTGTTAAAATGTTGGACATCTAAATTTAAGCACTTCCAGAATTCTTTTCTTTTGGTTCACTGATGAGAACTATTGGGCATAAACCTTCCCCACTGGCATTCTGTAGAATCAGGCCCTCCTGCACAATGCCCCATGCTTAGGCTAAATTAATATAGCATTGCAGGTGCTGCTGCAGCCTGAAGTGGGAAGTGAGCCTCGGTTTATAACTGTAACTCTTACATATGGTATTAGATATGTATTATAAAGATACATTTTCATTTTCTTTTACATATTGTATATTTTACATTTGTACATTTTATCTATAAAAAATGTCTTTACAAATTATATAAAATAACATGCTCTACGACCTACAATTTAGTCGTAGAGCAGAAACCAAGTCAAAGCATATGTAAACCTTAACAACAAACTGCTTATTTGGTTAGACATACCTTTAAAGCATGTTGTTATATCTGTTCAATAAATGCAAAAAATACCTCTTTACCTTGCCAGAAATCAAGTGAGCCAATAACCCCCTCTACATTCTGCCTCCGGTGCACTTGTTTTATATCAATTAGCATTGTTACAACTTCTCTTTTTAAAGTACAACCCCCTACACACACACACACACACACACACACGCACACACGCACACACACACACACACACATTGTAGAGATATGGGAGATTCTGTAATCCTAACACACTTCCTTTCCAAGGGTGACAACACTTCTCCCACATGGATATGATACAGTGAGTGAGCATTTTAACCCTAGGACAGGAAGTGTGCTTCTGGCAGGATCACCAGGTGAAAGGAAAGAAAAAACTAATGTAGCCACCACATTCAAGGTTCAGTAAATTACTTACTTTTGGGTTTACATTTGCAATAACTGATGCATGCCGACTAAATTTGGCATGGGCATCTAGCTTCAATGACCTCTGGTCAGAAATGGGTTTAGGCCCCTTTCACCTGATGTTCCAATCAGATCTACCGGTCAGTTTTTCAGATGGACTTGATTGGAAGCCCAAAACTGGTCTATGGGCCATACGAATACCTCCACGTCCTTCTAGGTCAAAAAAGAAAAAAAAAAAAGAACAGAGTTTTGGCAGACCAGAATGTGATGGATCGGAGGACAAACATTTTTTATGGACATGGATGTCACAAAAGTGACGTCCATTCCACACTGCTCTGATCAGCAGGGTATTTGTACAAAGACCCCTTTTGATCGGAATGGATGCTACCCATATGAAATGGCATTCTGCAGAATAAACTGCACTCTGATCCATGGTCACAGAATCTGCATCCTGGAAAAAAAACTAATTTCCTGGTACATCTTCACAGCAAGAGATGCATATTCCTAACTCCCCAATTTTTTTAAGTGTGCTGTTAAGTTACAGCTGCAAGCCTCATTTCAGCCATAGAGGATGCAACCAGAAACAAAATTCTCAACTTGCCTCGTTAGGAACAGTGCAAGGTTCATTCTGCTTTTTCATAGACTTGCAGCTGAGCTGTTATTTGTACTTCTACAAGTATATAGAGACCTCTTACCCCTGGTTCTGCAAGCATGCAGGGCTGTGCTGTTGCTTGTAGTCCTCCGGGCATGTGCTCTGAACCTGACTCACTCTTGCACCAGTCTGGCAGCTGTAGACGTTGGCCGACCTCTCCTGCTGTTTTTTATGCAGCTTCTTGGCCAATCAGTGCAGTCTGCTTGTGGCCAATCCTGTGGTTCCTTCTTCGTGCTGACTATTTAAACCCAAATGCGAATGGCATGCTGCCCGAGCAACGCTTTCTTAAGCTAGATAGCAAGCCCCTGTTTGTGATTGAACCCGAATGCCTTGAAGTTTATCTGTGTCCTGACCATTGGCTTGTCCCTGGAAATCCTTGTCCTCAGTCTGCCCTGAACTTTGACTTGGTGATCCCTGTTGCTCCCAGTCTTCTGTCTGTCCCTATCCTTTGGATATTCCCTGTAAATCCCAGTCTTCAGATTGTCCCTGGAAGTCCTGGTCCTCTGTCTGTCACTGACCTTTGTTTTGTCCCTCTTATGCGTGTCTGCAACCTGTCCAGAACTCTGGCCTTGTCAACCATTCGTGGCTGTTAGGTGAGTTGTGTGAACCAAGGGAATGTGACCTGGGGTCAGCACGCAGCCAAGCCCATCTCCACCATCAGGAGCTCTGGTGAATATCGGTTGGCCCTTAGAATCCACATCCTGTGGGGCCCCATGCCACCTACCTAGCATTGCAGCACCCTGCCCTGTACCTTGTTCTACCAGCCTATTCTGTCTTCCACTGCTTCATTCAGTTCCCTTGCTCTGCTCCCTGCTTGTACTCCAGCTCTGAGAGTTGTCAGCCTACACTGCTCGCACCCTTTTCTATAGTGTCCCTGCCAGTGTGGTAGATAGGGTCCACAGACCTGATTCCAGTTTACCAGTGAGCCCTGATCCATGACACATACATTTCCAGCTTCTTAGGTAATGCAGATTCACTTTCATTTCCTTCCTCTTGCAATGGAGAATAAATTACTTTGAAACTTTTTCACAGTAACGTGCAAAGTCACAAGTATCGTTCCACACATTTTTGGTAAATGTTTTATTGAAAACAACTAAATAACACATAAATATATTATTCATTGTTGATAATACTATACAGTTATTTTTCGTTTTGTATTCTTTATGGAAAATGTATCAAAAGACAAAATAGGTTACGAAAATGACAAAAGCAGAAATTGCCTTGAAAAACTAAATAGCATCACCTATTGCTACAAATGGAAAAAAAGTGAACAATGCAAGAAGAGGCAAGGATTCACTTTCCCCCTGCCTGCCAAGCAAATTGCATGAATGCCCCATGACCCTTTGCAATTATGGCAATAGTTGTGAGCAAGGAAATGTATTTGCTGAAAATTGGTATCATTTATTAGCATTATGCAGGAGGGTTATTACTGAAAAGTGTCTCCAATTATTTTGTCATGTCCCTTGTGTATCAAACCTGCTGAACTGAACATAATTGGTCCCCTCTATCGCTCGTATTTTATTAGAAAAGTGTACAGGATTTGTGCCCCCGGTTAACTGTGAAGTTTTTTGGCTTAAAGCGTTATTGCAGTTTTAGTGATCGTTATATATGGGATGAATATATTTCAGTGATCATACAATACGTATAAGCTAATAAAAGGTCTGAATGTAGTTTGTGTTGGTGAATTAAATAAGCAGAAGTTAATAGAAAATACCATTCTAATGGTGGCAACACATGCTGCTATAATTTTTATTTTATTTCAGTCATTAACCTTTTTATATTACCATATATATTACCAACCTTTTTATATAACCATTTATTGATTTCTTGAGACCCTTTTCGTTAAAATTAGTCAATGCTCTCCATGCTATCAAAGTAAAATCATGTGATACAGGCTTATTATAACTGAAATAGTAAAAACCAATCATATAAAACAATTCATTCACATACATGATAAAGATATGTTCTGACGGATGGCATAGGTATTTATCCGTTTAAAAGACTATCAATACACTATACCACACACACACACACACACACACACACACACACACACACACACACACACACACACTGTACATAAATACTAAAATTTATTTTGCATATGCTATACTGAAATCTTTGTTTGTCATGTTTACATACATTCACCATACATGATTGTTTAAACAAACAAAAGTTTGTGACCACCAAACATCTAATTCTGGATTAAATACTGTACATGTGCTTTGCAATAAGTATGATTTTTCCAGAATAAGGACAAAAATAACAATCAGAATTTCATTTTTATAAGAAAGAAGGGCTATTTTTAAACTTGCCCCTATATCTTTTTTCTCATCACTACAGTCGAAAACTATTAGAAAATCAAATGAATATTCCAAAATGTATTTATTTTTTCTATTGGTGTATGGCCAACCTTATAGCCCCTTGCTACCTAAAGGGCCTGGAACAAAATAATATGTGCCTGTTAAATAGAACAGTTAAATGTAAAAACCTGCATCCCACTCCCATTCACGTAAGCAGCACTCCCACTCATGTAAACAGCACTCCAAAGACTGTTCAGAAGCTCAGTTTTACATATCAGCAGCTGCAGCCACTGCTGTGTTAAAGAGTAGGTCCGGGATGTCCTTTTCATTGCTTGGAATTACCTTAAAAAGTAAAGGGGGGGAGGTTGGATTGTAGCAGCAGCGGGAGAGATAATACACTGGACAAAGTCAATGCAGGGGTCAGATGTATGTAATTTAAAGGATACATGGGTCACGAACATGTAGTACACAGAGTGCAAGGGTTAAAAGTTTTCTAGTACACAGAGTGCAGGGGCCAGGGGTTTGCAGTACACAAAAATGCACAGGTATTTAGTACACGGAGTGCAGGGGTCAGGAGCATGTAATGACCAGATTGCAGGGGTAAGTAGTATTTAATGCCCAGAGTGTATGGGTCATGAGTACTTAAACAGCACAGCTGCAGCATTCAGGCATATGTATTGTAGATCCCTGCTTCCAGAGCTCGCAAGTTCTCCTCCAGCATTCAGTCATTGGACAAGCAAAAATTCTGCAAACAGAAATCTCCCCTGAAAGCTAAAATTCCCCTAACAAAAATTTCAGCAACCCAAAATATTTCAGCAGAAGTCTTTGCGGCAACCAAAAACCCCCTACTTTATCTCCACCGGGCAAAAATGCTTCTTAAAGTAATCCCCCATTCCGGACTGCATAAATCCTCCCCAAAGCCAATCCCTGCCCCCAGCACAAATCTTTCCAACTTACATTAAAACCCAGCCACCTCCCATCAGACTCCTCCTTTTTCCTTCCACGAAGCCCCTCCTCTCTCCCTGCAGTGCGCTTACCAGATACAGATGCAGGCAGCTCAACAGCAGAGTAAGGGGAAGTCCTTCCATGCTACCCCTCGGCTGTCTCATGTGGCACGTCAGAGCCGAGGAGAAGACTAGGTTCCGAGTTCTAAATAGGGCACTTTAGTGATATGCACTTGCTTGTGCATAGCAGCAGGGGACAATCTGCAATTATGCAGAAATGTCTGCACATCAGTTAAGTTCAGGCATCGCTCACCTGGTGCACTAAGGGGTAGACCCAGGATACCTTCCTCTGGTGCCTGGACCTTGCCATGAAGGAGACCCAAATCAACACTAATGCATACAACATAACAATGCCCAACAGTGCAATCTTCCAAGGCTTGATGCAAACAAATGGTCAAAGTACAGTGACAATCTCCAAAATATATTTAGCTTTTTATTGATCTGACTAACAGCTGGAGCATTATTTGCTGTGAATAATGACTAGTGATTTTGTGCAGAATTGTAGTGTGAAATTCCTGGTGGTCTCAAGGGACATGTAAGAAGCACTCCCCGCTGGTCCTAGTAAGAAATATACAGCATAGCCCCTGGTGCCTGCAGATACAGTTATCCTCCGTAAATTGTTTTTTATTGCTATATCCGACAAAAGGCATTGTTTCATACTAACCTCCTGCAGCAAACACTGTACAAAGACAGCTGCTCTCATATGCAAATGTCCACACTTCCTTGTAATTTTACCGGTCCGGCACTTCTTATTGGCTCATAACGATGGTCTATTGAAAGTGGCGGGACGGTTCAAGCAAGCCATTGACACTGCAAGGATATGTTAAAATGTGCATGGGAGTACCCCTGAATTTGGAGAGCTGTAGAAGGCTCTTGTTGTAGTGCCTGTATGTTACTGCTGCAGTCATTTTTGGGAGCTCTTTAGAGGACACTTTAATAAACAATTATCAGATCATTGCAGAAAACCGCGCTGATCTCGCAAGTGAGGTTTTGGGAGTTTTTAAATACGTTTCAGCTCTGAAATGCAATTAAAAACGCCCAAAACCACGCTGATTAGCGCGGTTCCACCTGTATGGAAACCGCACTGATCAACACAGCAAAAATAGTGCAGTGAGCAGTTCGGGCGGGGGGCGTTTTGGATCGCCCACGCCCGCATTTACGGTCCCCATAGCTATGGGATCGTTCATATCGGCAAATCCATGCAGCCAAATTACCCCAGTGTGGACGGGGTCTCATTCTTACAAAACTGAGACTGATCAGGCAATAGTAATAAAAGGTAGATCCTCCAATTAAACATTGATTCGAGTGATAGCAAGGCTCACCATAATATCTTCAAAGAGAAAAAGATTAAAAAAAAAAAAAGAAGAAGAGTTTGCTAAAATATTTTTATTTAGTACACCGAGGCAGGAAAAAATAAATAATGTTTTGGGATCAAATATTTTGGGAAAATGTTTGCTCTCATGTAGCCATATACATCTCCAGAATAAACATTTAATTAACCAGAACTTATATACGCAACTCAGATACGCAAGAAAAGACAAGACAACCTAAATGATCTTCTGCTAATATTTGCAGTTTTACTTCAATTATAAAAAAAATAAAAATAAAATAGCCCCTGACTGAAAACCTTTCCTGCAGAGCTTATTTTACATATTCATGAGAATTAAGAATAATATGAGAGCTTTTCAACCAAGATGATTTCCCATATTAGCATAGTAATACGCAGTACAAAATTAGATATGTTGGCACTTGACACATGCCCAATTTTGTACAGCATTGGATAACAGTTCTGTCTAATATCTCAAATATGTAACAACAAAATTAAATGATTGCAGTAAATAGTGTTACTGCATCTTATTTTGTTGAAACTTTAAAGCGCAATGCCTGAGTAGAAAACCTGTGTGCTGTCAGCATCCTGCAGAGTGAGACATTTGCTCTATGTGGTAAGGCACTGATCTGTTTGCAGAGGTGTTATGATCCAGCAAGTAGGGAATAGTTCTGAGTCATATTTTCACTCATTTTCATAAACATTTTTAACATCACAGCACAAGTCTGTCATGATCTAGTCAGGGCAGCATTAACCACTTGCTGACTGGAGTGTTAAACCCCCTTCCTGTCCAGGCCATATTTTAGTATTCAGCGCTGAGGTACTTTGATATTTATTCCGTCATGGAACGCTGTGCTGAAATTATTTTTATAATCATATTTTTGGGACACAGAGCTTTCTTTTGGTGGTATTTAATCACCACTGGGGGTTTTATTTTTTACTATACAACAAAAAATTGTACCAAATATTTTGACGAATATAAAAACCCTGTTTCCCTACATTATGTTATGAAACGTTTTATCACCCCAATTTTTTGCTCAAGTATAAAAGATGGCGCTACGTCAGGTAAATAGACATGTCAAGCCTTAAAACTACGTGTGTAAAAAACTACCACACCCAAAAGTGGCCATTGGCGACACTTTAAAAGCTTTTACAGCTAATCAGTTTAGTGTTATCAGTGAATATTGCTCTTACTCCGACGTATGCAGTGATATGCAACATGTGCGGCGCAATGGGCACAATCGTTTCTGCAGGCTAAAAAAGACATGTCTATCGAGTTCAAACTATAGAGATATGAAAAAATAAAAAGCCTAAACAGAACGTTATGCCTACAATTAACCACTGTTGATCCAGAGGAAGGCAAAAGTTTACGTGACAGGTCCTCGTTATGGAGACATCAGGGGTCTCCAAGACCACTATTGTCACTTAAGGACACACAGATCGGCTTCACCAGCTTCTCCCAGGCTTCTGTAGCCGGGAATGACAGCTGAATGCAGAAGTGATGTAATATGCATCACTTCCAACATTCTGACACCGAAGAGAAGATCAGAGGGAGATCATGCACCGATTTCCCTCTGATCTTGGGTGACAGAGCCATCGTGCCGCTCCTGGCCCGCACCGGGCATAGCGGATCTCTGGATTGGCGCCAGCAGCAGGGGGGAGCATAACCGCACAAAATACAATCGATCGGGTGTCTCTACAGACGCTGCAACGCTTGTATTCAAAACAGCCATCGTCGGCTGTTTACATTTAGGCAGTTTTCCCACTTGTGTGCACGCTAGGCGCCATGCACGAGTGGGGGCGGGGAAGGACGTCTTAAAATGCCCACCCGCATCTACAAGGCTCCCGTCTAACCGTTTAAGTATGGCCACTGGACGGGAGGTGGTTCACACTACAGTGCTGAAGGAAAGTCAAATGTTCAATTCATATAACTTTACTGCCGGGATACTTTTAGGCCCTAAGGGTGTTCTCACTGGACACCAGTTTATATGTTTGTTTTCACTTAATCTTTGAGACAAATGAGTGTATTTCAATCCTTGAGGGATGAGCCGAATGTATCTAGGCATGACCTGCAGGACGTTTGCCAAACTGCTGCAAAGCTCCAAGGATAATCCAAACTCCATTAAAGCCATGGGAGCCGAATCGTTAAAATCAATTCTGGCCTGTTTTACACCTAATAGGCAATGGATTGCCAAGGGCATAGGGAGCTGGACACTGGCAGAGGGGACGTGTACCAATGCAAAAAAAAAATTATTCTATTCAGCAGGTAGCAGCTATATTAATAGCACTGAACTGAAGTGACACTGAACTAAGGAGTTAAACCTTAAAAATGCAAAAGTGCCGATACAAGCCGAGCTTCAGGCTGTGTTCACACCATTTTCCGAACCTGATCTGGAACATAGTGCACTGCATTTTTGGCACGATTTTACCGCGATTGGAATTTTAACATTTAAAAAAAAAAAATATTTATTATTTTAGCTTAACCTCTTGCCGTCCGCCCGTAGTAAAAAAACGGACGGACGGCACTGCAGCATCTGCGGGTTGCCGTCTCCCTAGCGGGCACGCACGGGCAGAAAAGTCCCGATCAATGCACACACCCGTTACCGGGTGTTTCACATATAGGCGATCAGCGGGTCCATAGCGGATCGTTCGCGGCACCCAAACAACCCCCCCTGAGGTCGGCGCTTC
>NW_017307843.1:210942-242602 GCF_000935625.1 Nanorana parkeri
ATAATAAATGTTTTATCATTTAATATAGGGGAAACTTTTTTTTTTTTTAAATTTCTGTAATTTTTCCTTAATATAGTAAAAAAATAAAACCCCCAGTGGTGAATAAATACCACCAAAAGAAAGCTCTATCTGTCCCCAAAAAAGGGTATAAAATTCATTTCAGTACAGCGCTGCATGACGGAATAAATGTCAGTTAAAGTACCGCAGCGCTGAATACTGAAAAATGGCCTGGATGGGAAGGGGGTTTAACACCGCGGATGTCAACTGGTTAAAAGGGTCTTACAGGTGCGTTCCAGGCGTTTTTAATGTGTTTCAGTGCATTCCAGACCAGACTAAATAGGACAGGCAGTATTTTTCTGGTCTGGAACAGAGGCCAGAAATTGTATAGGTATACATTGGGATGCATTTTGGGTCCGGAAACAGTCTGGTCTCGTCTGGAGGTAATCTGGATGTGGTGTGAATGGACCCTTAAGCTGTATTAAACTCTCAAACTGTCTTCAATAATGAATTTAATAAATAGATTCTGCAGGAAACTAAAAACTTTTAAACATCAAGGAGCAGGATCAATTGTAAGTTATTTCATCAGCAGTGGAAATAGCTTAAAATCCTTTTGACTTTAACTATTAACAAAAATGTATCTAATTTGGGTATCACTCGGCTGTAGATTCTCAAATGATCTCTGAATTTGTGCTGACACTGTCCTCCCTTCTGGAGAGTGGCTACGTCTATTCCCCATGGTCCCTGTGTGTTATAAAGTAGCCACCTCTCCAAACTCACTCCCGTGATGGACTAGAATTTAAATACAAATAAGTAAATTAGATGTGAGATTGTCCATCACGGGAGCTACAAACATATAAGATACATTTTTGTTACTAGTTAAAGGTACTTGAATGCATTTTTAATGCTTAACTTTTGAGTTTAGTGTCACTGTAAAGTGCAACATTAAAAATGCAAAATACTTTAAGTAACATGCCCTAAACCTGCTGTGAAGTGGTGCACCTGTAGGCAGCAAATCTGACATTTTGCAAAATAACAAAAATGCCATTTGTGGCATTTTCTCCTTTTGCAAAATATCACAGGCAAATCAAGCCAAAAAAAAACAAAACACAACCAGACCCTTATCCTTGATTAGGGTCTTATATGGATATAAATAAAACCATATTTAGTCAATGATGTCAGCCAGCATTCCTGCCTTTGTGCTTACATTTAGCTGTCAGCAGGGGAATTTCCCAGCCAGCAGCTGGGAATGTGTCACGTTTGTCCTAGCAACGAATTATGCAGCAGTGGGAGGAGCCTGGTGGGGAAGGCAGATCGTACGTTTTTTAACGTAGCCCAGCATTAGATATAAAAAAAACTGCGCTAGGAATCAAATAACACTCTAAAAGCAGCTGTGCATAATAGGTGAGTACACCCAAAATAAGAAAAAAGAAAATAGCGCTGCGCTTCACAAACTAAAAAAATATTCCTAAAATGTGAGAAAAATAGTATGAATTGTGAAATTGTCACAAAGTGATAAACAATTTTGTGTTGCACAATGCCTGTGCTGATAATAGTAAGAACAAAACTCTAGGTCTAATGGTCTAGACACCAGAAACCATAATAAACATAGGGGGGAACAAAAAAGAATATGCTAGTACGTGCAAAATGTGCACATATAGAAAATCCTGTGTTAAATCTCACAAGTGATGTACAACTCCCACTTAATCTACATATCCGTATGTGAAGACCATTACTTCTTGATACAATAAAGTCCTTGAAACATGTGAGGATATATCTTCCAACTTTTATAATCCACACCACGTCTGTGAATGCATAAACAATTAGTGAAATTTCTGGGGAATCTGATCAAGTTTGAAATTCCGTGAACTTGAACTTTAAGACGAATCCCATGAAAGTCTATGGCGGCAAATCCTGTTAGTAGGTTCTGGCCATTTCTAGGGCCAATCGACAATCTATTGTAAAATAAAAGGGACAGGAAGGCGCATGCGCGTGGCTGTCATGTCAGACGTCCTCTGAGACAGCTCCGTAGCCCGCCCGCACAAACCTCTTTTTAGCCGGAAGCCTCAAACTTCCCAAATACCTACGACACCTCTACGGATATCGGAATCCTCCCAGGCCCGAAAAATGTCTGCTTCGGGCCCCCGGAATCCCCAGGCGAATAGAAACAAGCCGGCTCCAGATACGGCCCGTGCTGCAACCAATATGGCGCCTGTGACTCACTCTCCCGCGCGGTCAGTCTCAAACTCCAGCAGTGATATGGAGGAGGAAGACATTAGTGGTAGAGAGGGGGATCGCTCCCGAAATCGGTCACAGTCGGCGCTCCTGCAAAGGTTTGAAGCAATGCTGCAGAAAGCCCTACATTCCACCTCCAAACAGATCACAGACAGGCTCCTTAAGGAGATTCATGATATAAGCCACCGCACCGCGGCATTGGAGGATCGCTGTGATGATATAAAAGCAGACCTGTTAGTTAAGTTACACTTCTACCGTACTAAAGAGGCACTTATGGCGGCAGCAAGGGCCAAGTCATCTCGAGCCCCAACAAAATAAAAGGGACAGGAAGTTGGGCCCTGCCATGTACCCATGCAAAAAAACAAAACATAGAAAGAAAAATATGCTGCACAGTGGTGAGTGTTTTTCATGCAACTTCATGGGGGATTTCCACTCACCTCATAGTTCTAAGCCGACCTGTGACAATGAGACTGTCACAGGTCAGCTCAGTAGATCGGGAGGTGAGGGAACACATACCGGGTTCCCTCACCTCTCGATCCTGTCACGGCTCTCTGCCGTGACAGGGGGAGGGGCTGGATTCCCCTCTCCCCGCTCCGATCTGCCAGCGCTGACTGGCGGAATGGACGGGGAGGGGGCGGGTACAGTTGGCTCTGCCTCTAGATAGGCAGAGCCAGCTGTCACTCACGCAGCTGGGCGGATCCCGTCATCTAAGTCGGGATCCACTCCAGGTGCGGTGTCTCAGTATACCGCGAGCTGTAGCTCGCGGTATACTGAGCTTAGGGTAACGGGAGGACGCTAGTTTGTGTCCTCCCGTTACCCCAAGGAGAACCATGGGGAAAAACACTGACCCCATAGTTCTCCATTAAAACATTTTTGTGGTGTTATGGAACAGTAGGAGTTTCATATTTTGGCATGGATTTAATTTTTTTTCTTTTCCAATGAGCTTGGGTTACCTCCAGCAACAACACCCCTATCTGAATAATTTCAGCTTGAAAAAAAAAATGTAACAGGTAGTTTTATCCATGACACATGCTTTTTAGCAGGTGGATACGAATTGGCTAGTGGTTTGCTGAGACTATACATGTTCTCATACTAGAAAGGAAATACAGTTTTGGGAATTTACTACAAGAATTAAGAAAGTGCAGAGAATACAGAAGTGTAAAACTGTCCAGCAGCAGGACAGTTTTATTCAGGAATAATAAGCCTAACCAGTTTATGCCTAACATTTATTTTTACTAGGAGGATGGGGGGGTTAAATGCATGTCAGTGATATAATGTTACATGAAATAAGGGAACACTGTTCTTCCCCTTAGTTCTTTTCTTTAAGTGATGTAGCAGCATGTGGAGAACAAATGGAGGCTACGAATATATCCCCTCATGATTAAAACGCTAAAATATCACCCCCTGAAACAAAAAAAACATCAGTTTTCTTTTGTATGGAAGCCTTGCAGCAAAGAAAAAAAATTAGTGGCTGTAACAGCAGCTAAAATGAACCTCAGAGCACCCATAAAATAAAAGACAAAAAGCCCCAAATAATGAAAAACAAAAAGGCAAGAAAAGGGGTTGATTGACCAAAGAGCTGGCAATCAAAATAAAGTAGATTCCTAATGGACCCTAATCTCCCTTATACACCTGGGGAAGGGACGTTGGATATATTATATTTTTGCATAGCATGTTTCAACAAACTGTAACACAATGCGCTGCTGTGTATACAATTTAATAAAATAAAAAAAGGGCACAGCAGCGACTGTACGCACACTTACCTTCTTTGCTTTGCTGGATGTGCAAGAGGTGATGACAGGTTTTCTTTAACCAGACATTCCTAAATATTGTTGAACAACATACCAGAATACCCCACCTTAGTACAACTGGAGAAAAAAACCTGAACTCAATTATTTATTCCTTACCTTGCACTCTCTGCTTTTTCTACATGTTTCTTTTTGTGTTATGGAAGGTTTGGTGCAGTTCCCTCAGAAACCTACTTTAAAAGAGTCCATTACAGTCCCTATTTCCATCAGGGTTCATAAGAATTCTTATTTCCAACAATTTCCATAAGTGTTCTGATAGCAATGGTCCTGTTTCATTATGTCACTTTAAGGGAATGGTCTTACTCCCTGCTGGCAGCGATATTACTTGTTATACTTGTCTCAATCCAGCAGAGGCCTGCAATGTGTGTGAACTCCATGCTCCCACATCTGAGGGGAGGGATTGGGAAAGTTGTCCGTAAGAGTCCCCATTTCCAACATTGTCCATCCTGCTAGGACTGGTCCTTGTTCATTATGTCACTTTAAGGGAATGGTCTTACTCCCTCGTGGCAATTATATTACTCAATATATTTGTCTCCCCACAGCATTGTGAGCTGTGGGGAGAGGAGGGGAGGTAGCTCAGGCCTCTGTGGCTCCTGGGCCTAATTAGCAGCAGGTGAGGGTTCTGTACCTCAGCACTGATTACCCACCTGTGGGCCGCACTGCTACCTCAGCACAGGGAGAATAAAGGTGCCCATACACTGCACGATTATCGTACGATAATCGTATGCGATCGGTTTTTCGTACGATAATCGAGCAGTGTGAACGGAGACGTGCGACCGTTTCTACTGTACGGTCGCACGTCTTCTGTCGAACCAGCATGTTCGAAAACCAGCCGGGAATCGTACGATTCTCGGCTGGTTAGAACGGTGCTCGGAAGACAAATGCCGAGCGGGCCGGTGTGCGCACGCGCACACTGCCCGTTCAGCATTGCGGTCATCGGAAGCCCGCCCCTCAGGGGGGCGGGCTTGCGATGATCGAGAGTGCGATCTGCCTGTCCAAGATAGGCAGATCGTACGTTTTTTTAATCCCTGTACAACCATCGCAAGACTAAAGTCTTGCGATGGTTGTAGAGTGTATGGCCACCTTAACATAGGGAAAATGTTATTAAACAATTGCTGGTCAGAATGTAAGTTTCATAACTTAGCTGCAAACTATCATTCAGGTTTTCTTTTTTATCATAGCTCTATTGGTTCTATAAATAAGATGCCTCACCCACCTGAAAAGCTGTTTTTTTGGATGTGAACAATTACGATATGGAGTTTGCCTGTTTATGGTTTGATACCATTTTGTATTGCTTTTGTTTACAGATTTCCTTGTTGTTATTATATTTGTACTAGATGTCATATATAAACACCACCACATAGGAAATGTCAGTGTGAAAAGGAACAGTAACCCATTTGGTGACTTGCGTTGCCATTCATTTGAATGGAACCCCAATGCACCTACTGGTCACCATGCGTTGCAGCACAGTATGCAGTACAGAATTTCAGTGAAAACAAGTATTGCATGCAGGGGGGGCTTGTAAAGTAGGCAGGGAGACTGGGAGGTGTGTTGGGGTACCATTCAAGTGAATAGCAACGCACCTAGTGCACGGTAAAACCATTACAGTGCAATTAATGCAACGCTATAGTGTGGACGGGCCCTAAGGCTGCTGTTGTTTTCCAATGTGATTTTAATTTTCAAATAAGTTTCCTTATCCTGGTGTGTTAGCTTTGTGAATTGTGCCTTATATGTGAACCCAAGAAGTTATGATCATTCTAAAGTTTAACAATATTAGGCCAGGTTCATTGCTATTTATGTCCAATGTGATCATATTTATCATATGTGATTGCGTGTTTTTTACCATTCATTGTAGCGTGTTTACATGTGTTTTCTTAATGTGTTAATACGCATTTTCATGCAATGTGTTTTTGGTTTGGCAAGTGAAAATGTATTTCCGGCAGTGGTCTTATTGTTGTGGACTTCTGCCGGAGCCATCTGAGTACAATACAATACAAATAATTATATTCTATATATAAATATAAAGTATTATGGATCTCCCGATACCACTTTTTCAAGACCAAGTACTTTTTTCAAGTACAAGTACTTCCCCTCATGTACTTGCCGATACCAATTACCGATACTTTTTTAAAGGGACAGGTGACTTTAAATGATCCATAGTACAACTACATGTTATGTACTATGGATCATGATTTAACCTATTCATGTTAGCAGGGGAGAATTGTAAATGTATTGCTGTAGTGTAGTGGAGGTGTGTGCTGTATATATGTACTACATATACATTCCACACGTCCAGTACATATTGCAATAGATTGACAGCCAGCCCTGTCCCAGCTTCCCTCACTCACATTTCACTCCGATCCCTGTTGCCTCACACAGTGCCTCCCGTAGTCAGCGCTGGGCAGGATTGCTGCATTGTGCTTACAATTATCCCGTGCTAACATGAATAGGTTATATAATGATCCATAGTACATAATAGTACATAACCTGTAGTTGTACTACACATCATTTAAC
Source organism: Nanorana parkeri (assembly GCF_000935625.1). NCBI lineage: Eukaryota > Metazoa > Chordata > Amphibia > Anura > Dicroglossidae > Nanorana > Nanorana parkeri. The sequence continues at coordinate 217,497 of NW_017307843.1, forward strand.
CTATTCATGTTAGCAGGGGATCATTGTAAATCTATTGCTGCAGTGAATTGGGAATGTGTACTGTACGTGTACAGTACATATAGAATACACTGCAGCAATAAATTTACAATTCTGCACTGCTAACATGAATGGGTTAAATGATCCGTAGTACAACTACATGTTATGTACTATGGATCATTTAACCCATTCATATTAGCAGGGGATAATTGTAAATCTATTGTTGCAGTACATGTACAGTACATATAGAATACACTGCAGCAATAGATTTACAATTCTCCTGCGAAAATGAATGGGTTAAATGATCCATAGTACAACTACATGTTATGTACTATTATGTACTATGGATCATTTAATCCATTCATATTAGCAGAGGCTAATAGTAAAACTATTGTCTGCAGTGTATTAGCATATGTACTACATATAGACTACACACTGCTAATACACTGCAGACAATAGATTTACTATTATCCTCTGCTTAATAGGGACCCTTCTTGCCCTCACTCACGATGTGCGGCGCTGTGCGGGAGATCAGCGACGAGTCAGCGCTGGTCCGGTGGGAGGAGCTCCAGGTGGGGTCCTAATTTAGCTGCCCGGCGACTGCTCAGAGGTGGCGGCCAGCTAAATTAGGACCTCACCTGGAGCTCCTCCCACCGGACCAGTGCTGATTCGCCGCTGCTCTCCGGCACTGAAGAGCGCCGTCAGCGCTGAGCTGAATAGGAGCGTCACATCAGTGCTGCTCCGGTGGGTGGTGCTCCGAGAGGGGTCCTCTGGGCAGTCGTCAGCCACCTAAATTAGGACCCCACCTGGAGCGCGGCCCACCGGAGCAGCAGTGACGCGACACTCGGCAAAGTCAGTAAAGAAAAAAATAGCGCTATGTATCGGGGGATTTTGACAAGTACAAGTACTTGTCAAAATGCCCTGTATCGGTCCCGATACCGATGCTTGTATCAGTATCGGGTCATCCCGAGAAAATACCATCATGCAGAAGATTGGCGAACGATAATATTATAACAGGCACAGGTCCACAGAAGCTATGAAAATAAGTGTACCCTTATTTTTTTTTAAAGTGCTTTTCTAAAGGTTCCCATACATCTATAGATCTTCGCTTGGAAATCGTCCACGAATGGTCTTTCGAACGATAATTGATCAGTTGATGGGAACCCAACAATTTTTTTTTTACTGTATTCCTGGCTGAATTTCCTTGATCGGACAGGCTGTAAAACTTTACAAATCGAGCTAAAATCAATGGATTCGTGGTATTTTCATACAAAAAAATTGCAACAAGAACACTGCACATGTGAAAATTCGTTTTGGTGAGTAAGTATTGCTAATGAGCAATTATCGAAATTGACATTGGTCTCTGCATGATGGGCTATGAAGTAAACACAAGGGGGTGCCTTTCCTGGTGCAGGTCAATTTTATTTCAGTAAGCATGAGATAAGAACAAAAAACATACTCACAAACGTAAGAAGAATCATAAGCTGACAGGCAGTGTGCATCCACTGGACGATTCCTGTATGCTGGTGACGTTAACGCATTTCCGGGGCACGCTCCCTTCGTCAGAACTCCTGCATGATGGGCTAATTGAGCAAAAATTGAACGAGGGCTCGAAAATCTATACTTGTATGGCCAGCTTAAAACAAAAACGTAGTCATTTCAAAAGTAAGGAAATGTTTGAAAAATACACAATATTCTTCAATGTTTTTAAAACAAAAAAAACACAGGAGTTATGCAGCAATAGCTTCTCAAAGAAAATTATGACATTATAATACACCACAAAGACTTTTGCTGGCTTTATTACAGATGTCTACCTACCCCTGGTCGAGTGCACTTCCTGAATTTGTTCAAATGGACTTCCAAATAGGAGGATATACATAATTAAATAATTTTTTCCTGATTTGAATGAGCTATTCCAGCTCCTGCACTATTTTACATTAGCACTAGGTGAAACAGAGTTTCAGTAAACCTATGTACCAAATGCAGCATTTAGGGACACCAGACATAACAGGGTTAAATATAAAAGACCTGCTTCATTAGTACATTTTACTACACTGGAACGTTCAACTAACACATTTCCATATAATGACCTGCCCGGGATGCCATATTTTACTTTAGATTTATACTGACAACAACTCTGTATTGCAAAGGAGACCAATTACTGAAAACAAGGATTCTTCCATGGTATAATAAAAGACAAACCTGCATTTAGCATTTAATGAATGCTGCAGGGTAAAAGCAAAAGGTCATTTTAGTACCAACAAATTAGAAAACTGTTTGTAAGATAATTATACAGGTTAACTACACAATTTTAACACATCAGGATTGTCACATATAATGTTAAAGCATAACTAAAAGCATATTTTTTTTTTCTCTAGATTTGGATGGAGTGGTGAGGAGTTAGAACCACTGTCAGGTTTTGATTGCCTGTGTCCCTGTTAGGGAGATTATATAGAGAATATATATTTATTTATTCATTTATATAGTTATTTATTTTGGTGTGAAAAAATGTTGTAAAGTAAGGATGCTTGAAAAAAATAATGAATAATGTTTATTTACCAACTAACAACCTTTGGTGTGTGTCCCCTTTAAAACAGCATTGATTCTCCTAGGTACACTTGCCCATGTTTTTTTAAAAGAAACGCTGCAGGTAGGTTGTTCCAAACATATAAGAAAGCTGCCCACAATTTGTCTTTGGATTTAGGCTAACTCTGATTCTGTAATCCCAGACAGACTCAATAAGGTTGATATCAGGACTCTGTGGGGGTTAACCCATGTCTTTCAGGATTCCTGGTTCTTCTTTTGCTTCTTTAGTTCTTTTGCATGTTTGGGGTCGTTGTCCTGCTGCAGAAACTATTTGCGACCTATCCGATGCCTCCATGATGGCATAGCATGATCAATAGGTCTCTTCCTATACTTTTCAGTAACGAGAAGACAAACAAATATTTCAGATGTGGACTTTTATGCTTTTGTGCATAGGTGAGTCACTTGGCCTTCACGTCAGGGGTCTGGTTTTTAGCCACAAGTTTTCCATGAAGACCACTTCTGCACTGAGATGGGTGTTCCAGGGTCCCACTCGTTTTTGCATAGTCTGACCTGATGGTACCACTAGATATTTTCCAATTGCAAAATGCAGTCACCATGATGTGTTTTTAATCTGTTACACAATTTCCTTGGCTGGTCACTGCATTTTTGGTTCTAAGTGTTGCCTGTTTCTTTGTGATTTTGCAAAAGATTTTGGACAGCACATCTGTAAACACCTGTCTTTCTTCAAATGTTCCTCCTTTGCAGCTGATTTAAAGTGGATATAAAAAAACGGCAAATCCTTTTTAATAATATTTTAACCTCTCTATGCCCTTTGTGTTTTTTTCAATAAATGTTTTATTTTAGAGAATTTACCTTTTGATTCTAACAGTCACTTGTACTTGACCTTCACCTCAGTGGCAACATTCGGTAGTGTCATCGAGCCTTTGCAGCATTGCCACCACAGTGCACATGCTTTACTTCTTCTTACTAATAAGCCATGTACACTCATGCCACATCACAGGCAGCAACACCTGCACGGTGGATCACATGCTTGAGTAACAGTTCCACCCGCTCTGCATTGCCTGGAGGACTGGCTAGGTCTCAGCAACGCACCTCTTGCAGATTTCTGCAAGCATCGGCGACCTGGTCACATGCTCCAATTTAAAGAAGTCATAATATATTTCAGCCTCATTAATACATACGATAGGTATGTCAGGTACTATTTCTAGACTTCGCTCCCGGTGTAATAAGCTGTTCTTCTAAATGAAATCACTAGCAGAGCTGAGCACTGTCACACAGTGGCAGGGAGAGTCCTCAGCTCTGTCTAAGTTCAAGCGATGTGACTGTCTATAGGGACTTTTTTTTTAATCATGACAGCTAAATGTAGCAGTGGGGGAATGAAGTAATGGTAACTATGTGTATCTGGGGAAGGATCACTGTAAAACTGAACTATAGCCATCTAGAAAATTACATTTTTTTAAATAAATTGCTGTGTTAATTCTTTTGATGGTGCACACTGGTCTAGGGGAGGGATTTAGGAAAACATGGTCTGTCTACTATGTAGTCCCCACCACATGCTCTGTTAATGTCATTAGAATTGGAAGCATGCCAGTGGATACATTGACCTTTCTCACATAAGCTTCTGCATACAGTAGCCACATTGTTAGGTCCGTGGTGTGAGCCCGAGGTGATGAGGAGGACATCCCTTGCAACCCCGTCTGATGACCACTGGGATTGAAGACAGTGTGCTCAGGCAGGGGGTGCACGGGTGCTGGATCAGGACACCGGGTACATGCAGCAGGTGGTGGCTCAGCAGAGTAGGCAGCCGTGTGGAGGAGGCACTCCTGGACAGTTAGAAGACAAGCCGGGTCGGTAACAGGCGGGCAGCAAGGTACAAGGCAGGATCCAATGGAGAGTCGAGAGGCAGGCCGGGTCGGTAACAGGCGGGCAGCAAGGTACAGCAGGATAATCAAGAGGGAACATCAGGGAGGAAGCCAGGTAAAAAGATTCAATACAGGAGCAAGATCACAGATGACTAGTGCTGGCTGACAATCACTCAGCACTGAATCCAAGTCCTGTGGGGCTTTAAATAGGCCGAGGACGTTGCACTGCGCGTGCGCCGGCATGATGACGTCACCCGCGCACGCCAGCACGATGACGTCACGCCGTGCGGGGCGGATCCCACCGGGTCACAGGGTGTCTGCGCCTGTGCGGCCCAGCGGTGCCGACAGAATGCCCCCTCCGTGTGCGTCCCTGCACAGAGGCTCGGATCAGGACACGGCATGTCCCGCGGGATGGCACCCGACATGACCGACGAGCCACTCAGACCGGGACCCGACATGGCCGACGAGCCTGCCGCTTGGCCTGGGCTGTAAATGGAAGAAACTGGAAGTGATTCAAAATATAAAACCTTGAATTTCACAGTAATGATGCATTTTACAACATACTGGATAACTGGACATAAGAAATATGAATATACATTTTTCCCTATAGGCAAAATGCCTTTTACATGGAATTGGCTACATTTAATTTTTATGTTTTAATAGTAGTGCCTGACATTCTTTGAAATGTCATGAATTCGGAATAGAAAGGCTTTGTGTAGAAAAATTACAGTAAAGAATATTTCTTGTAATAGTATGTAATATTTCTAAGCACTTTGTTGGTTTTTCATGGTGGTGTCTGACTTGAAGTTAAGCAAAAAAACTATAAACATATAGGAATTTCTTTGGTTTAAATAGCAGAACAATTTCAAGAAATAGGCATGGTAAATATAAACATAGTAATGATAATTTGATGCATAGTAGATAAAATGCTAACCAGCATAGACAATTTGGGGTCAAACATCGTGAGACCCCCAGTCTGAACACTCTACTAGTATGGTGTACTATGGAGGAGACCGCAAGAGCAAAGTACTTAGAGTGAGTCTGTATATCTCCCAACATACCTTCAATGAAAATATGAAGTTTTGCAAAATATAATAGGATTTTCTTTGTTTTTGTCTTATAGGGTGGCCTTTTGATAACATCATGTGCAAAATGAGTGGTCTTGTGCAAGGAATGTCTGTCTCTGCATCTGTCTTCACCCTAGTGGCAATTGCAGTGGAAAGGTATTTTGAAAAAAAGACTGTTTCCTTTTTTGTGTGTATTGCTTTTTTTCTGTGAAAAGCACATGATTTAACTTTAGCTTTTTAGAAATAAGCAGTTTTTACAATGTTGCTACATAATATTGGTATTGCATATTAACAATTAATTGTTCATTAAGTCTTGTACCTCGCACATAATGTACGTCATGGTGCTTACATTTACATTTTAAGGTTTTGATAGATTCATGGGCCTCGCTAAACCTTTATTAAATAAACAGTTTTCCATAACTCCTGGTCCTGCTGTATTAATGCTTGTTAAAATAAAGCTGTAATTACAATGACTGCAGAGATGGAGAACATTGTGCAAAATGAATTCTATGATATGCATATATTTTTACAGAGCAACCTTTAATGGACAAAAAAACAAAAAACTGTGGCTTATCTCAGAAAGCCCTTGAATACATTTTGTCATGTTTGTTTTCATCGGTAGAAGAACAACACTTAGTCTGTACCCAATTTATCACATGTAGCTTTCACAATGGAAGCAGTCGATGGTTCACTAAGTAATGAGATATGGATTACAGCCAGGAGGTGTGTCAATATAACATAATACTATTTGATCCTGTACTTCTTATGATACTCTTTTCTACAAATCATTTTAGAGTTCATTCCTACAATTAACTTACAGTTTATTAGCATCAGTGTAATTATGTCTTCTATTAAGGAGCAGTAGCTGTTGATGTGTTTAAAAACACCTTCATGAAAGATTTGTTAGCAGGCAATAGAAACACATAATTATTGTGCCTGGTTTGCCTTGATATTTATTACAGTTGCAATATAGCTTCAGATATGGCTATATTATGGCACATTGTTTATGGCAAATTGTTTATAAATACACCCCAACCTGTCTGTGTATGTGTCCCGCTTAAGTCATGTATACACAGTGGTTCGCAGAAAGTTTTGTTCAATGGTAAGCTGAATATTTATCTTTTTTTTTTTTTTATACCCTCAAATACTATTTTCATTGCTGCAGCAGTTTGCCTTTGGTTTGCTGGGCGTTCATCAAACCTATTGTAAAGTCGAACAATTGTAAACTTAAATCTATTACCCACTTATGTCCATGGGGGGGGTCTTGAAAATCAATTCTGGCCATTTTCTAGGTAAGGGATTCTTAAACAAAGGACATGGAAAAATACCAATGCTTTAATTACATTTTGCGAAATGCCATTAAGCTGTATGTAGTGTTATGGAACAGCACATATCTCACATGGTCAGTGTCAGATGTACGGCTGAAAACAGCTGTATCAGCCTGAAGTGAATAGCCGAACAGTAGACATGTGCACTGCCAAAAAATTCGTTTAGTTTCGTTTCGTTTTAAATTCGGATTTGTGTTATTCCTTTTTCAGAATTCGGGTGTGAAAGTCAATTCGGATTCGGAATTCGGATTCGGACGAAATTCGGTAGCGTTCGTACGAACGTTCGTTTTCTGAAAGCAGCACATTTGAATGCGTGTTACTGCGATGCATAGGTATCAATTGGCCCTTAGGCTGTGTACATATGGGCTGCAGGTTGTTACATAGTTACATAGTATTTGAGGTTGAATAAAGACATTAGTCCATCAAGTCCAACCTATTAGGATCTCATTCTAGGAGTACCTGCACCCCTGTATATTACGGTCCCTTAAGAAATCGTCCAAAAGTTTCTTGAACAATTCCACATTATTTGCTGAAATCACTGCCTGTGGCAGTGAGTTCCAGACCCTAACTGATCTTACTGTGAAGAACCCCCTTCGCCCCTTGTGCTGGAATTTTTTTTCCACCAATTTTAGGTGGTGGCCTCTAGTTTTTGTAATGGAGTTAATTTTAAACAGTTTATCGCTAATGTTGCTACCACCATTGAACATTTTGTACATGGAGATCATATCCCCCCTTAATCTCCTCACCTCCAATGTGAACATGTTTAAATTTAGTAGCCTTGTCTCGTAGCTCTGGTCCTCCATACCCCTAATTAGTTTGGTTGCCCTCCGCTGGACTTTTTCTAACTCAAGGACATCTTTTCTTAGTACTGGTGACCAGAACTGGACCGCGTACTCCAGATGAGGTCGAACCAATGATCTATAAAGTGGCCAAGGATCGAACCAATGATCTATAAAGGTTGTATAAATGGAATGTGTGCAGCAAACATTTATAAAGCATTTGCAAAGCTCTCAGCGAGTTTCAGGCAGCTTTAGAAAAGCCGGTAAAGTAATTTTAAGCTTAAATTTGGGGATGTTAGATATCTAAAGTTGCAATAATGCTTAACAAAAACTTGCTGAAGCCTCCTATCTGCTTGTTTAAAGCACTCCCGTTAGGATCTGTGTTTAACATTCTAACTGGAGCTGAAGGATGCTTTAAAGAAAGATGCTTTAAGCTTCCTGAAAAACTTTGTAAAAGCTTGCTGTATAGACTAACCTTGTCTGCATAATTATGGCACTACTGGGTGATAACTTGGTCAAACATGACACAATTGTTACCCTGGGTGGATAGACGATAAAGGTCAAGAAATAAAGTTTTGCTTGGCTAGTTAAGTGTAGGGAAATATTCTAGAGTTGCCATAGCTGTAAGGCAATGTAAAACTTAACAACTCGCGTTCAAAGCGGACTAAAATTTCATAATTATACATTGCTCTTTAACCTAAAATACAGGCTGAATAAATAATGCTCAAATGCCACCTTTGCCATTTTTGGATTTGTTTATCTGTTTAAAAGGAGCTATTTCATGAAGCTAATGACTGTAATTTTACATTCACATACATGTGTTTATGTTTTTTAAAAGAGAAATTATCTGGAAAATGTAAAAAACGTTATGCTTCCCAGATCACTTGCTCCTACTTTTAGATGTAGGAATCAGCATAACCAGAGACACTTCTTTTGACTAGAGTGAGGTCTGATGAACCCCAAACTAAGTGGCGAGAATAGGTGACTTATACTGAACACAGTGTCATCCTAATTGAAGCCCAGAATGTGCAAGTTGGTAACAAAAACAGATTTAAATATTATGTCTGTGCTAGGCAGCCAGAGACAGTGATGCATTTGACATGACAGGCCAGCTAGAAAAGAATGCAGGGTCATAAACCTCCCCAGAGGGTCTTCAAAAGACATCTAATGAGGTCTGTGAGCAATGCACATCTGTAATACTAGAGATTTTTTTTCTATACTGACCTACAACTGAATTTCACAGAGTTAAGTTCCATACAATCGCCATAATTCTTACTCTACTGAGTTACCTTTATACAAAGTGGTTACACTTGTATAATGTATAAGAAGCAACGAGTATCTCTGCAAAGCAACATAATGTGATTATTTTCTATACCCACTGTATATCATATTTGGTGTCTAACAAATCATGATGTAATTTTGCTAAACAATATACTGGTTGCCAGATTGTGAAACCTTGTCAAATTAAAATATATATGTATTTAACATGGTTAGCATTAAGAGTGTGCCAACTGAGCATAATAAAATGCTTTCCAACACTAGGGATGAGCTTCAGGTTCCGGTTAAAAATGAGTTCAACCAGAACCCAAGTTGGGTGCAGTTTGAGAAAGTGGCAAACTTATGCTGCAAATCGTGTCTATAGCATTCACTTACCAACAATGCACCTCCAAGCTTCTGAACTGTGGTTAGGTGTCTTGGAAAGGACAACACTGGGGTTTTCTTAATCAGAGTTCTCTGCAGCCTTCTGTCAGTGTGTTTTGGAGGAGACATGGACTAGTTAAGGACCGATCACACATTGTTTGCAGGGCATATCTAGTTGTCGCTGGTGATTGCTGAAAACTACTACAAGTCCTACATTGTCACAGTCAGTGTGCATTGCAGACACTTGGATTAGATGGGGAGAAATCACATAGTGCTTGCAGGAAGGCATACCTTGTTGTGTGTGCCAGTATCAGCATCAGTTACTGTTTAGCTGCTGGGCACCCTTGCATTTTCTTTGGTGTTTTTTTGTTTTAGTTTAGCGGTTTAAGTTTTGTGATTTTTTTGTGAGGGATTTATATTTTTTTGTAATATAATGTTAGCTAGGGTCGTGTTTTTTCAGGGTCAGCAATGTGAACTTATTCTTCACACAGGAAAGCTGCTCTTTTTTTGTAGCACATCATCCCATTTAATACAGTTTAGTACACCAAATCAGAAAATACTAAATACCTCTCTTACCTTAGCTGCTAATAAAGTTAACCAAACCCCTGTATTCATAATATCAAGCAGGCCTGGAGGAAGGGGCAGAGCTTATGCAAGTTCTGCATTTGCAAATGAAAAAAAGAACATAAATCATATGATTCACTCTTTAAAGTAAGAAGTGGACCCCGGAAGTTATTGGGTGTCCAGGCTGGACCACTGGCTGTAGTTTGTACAATACTTCAAATTTTTATTTCACAATGAACCTGCCCCATCTCTCCCTTTTGGTGTGGATAGATATGATTGAGACACTGCTTCCAGGCTCTTTGATGCATAGTCATGCATGGGGTCCGAAAATGCCTGCAGACCACAGCGTGCCTGTTGTTGGCGCAGATGCAGTAAAAAGAGAGCCACTCTGCAGAGTACTCTGCTGCCTACTCAATACATACCTGAAGTCTATAGTTTATATCTTGGAATAATCAGGGATACAGGGATGGGAGATTGTTCAGGGAATGTGTTGTTGTGATTTTGAAGTGTTTTTGTGCACTCTGTTTTGATATGTTATTAACCACCTCCGGGCCGGCCGTAGTAAAAACACGGCCGGCCCGAGCTCTCTAGATCTGAGCGGGCGTCTTTAGACGTCCGCTCAGACAACACCTGGTCTTGAAGTGGTTAAACATTCAAGACAAGTGCAGTGTGGTACTGGGAACAAAGGAGCTCACAAATTGTACTATCAAACTGTTGTGTAAATGGACAATTTGTATGAAGTTGAGGGCTTAAGCTTTATGGTTTCTAAGATTACAATTTTCTATAGGTTGTAGATGTGTTGCTGCTACTCCCACAAGTCAATTCAGGCCTGATACTGCTGGATAAAAAAATAGGGTGTTGCATCCAAAACTACAATTGTTAGGTTATAGAGAATTAGAACGGGGTGCTTGCATACTGCTTATGGTGTTTTTAAGCCAAGCAATAATGTTAAAGTAAACAAATCTATTACACATGCTAAATACTGTATGTGAAGCCAGAATATGGTGTCAATGACAATGTGCATAAGGATTGTATTGTTCTACAACACCATCAACAGTTTTCCTAATTGTCTCCCAAGGAGATAATTGAAAGGATTAGTGTTTTTTCCAATGTCACATTCTCCATGCTGAACAATGTTTACATTTTTTTGCCATTAGTACATGTCCCCCATGGCAGTCCCCAATTACCAATGCAGCTTGTTTGATAATGCCTTGGCTCTTAGTCTTGACCATGGCCAGAAATTATTTTTAAGATTCACCGTACATAGACTTAAATGGGGTTTAGATTTAAGTTTGCAATTTTCAGACTTTACCATGGGTTTAATAAACGTCCCATGAACCAAACCAAGCATATTCACTCATTTCTATCCAGCACATCTAACATCCACCAGTCAGAACCTTTGATTGGGTGGAATTCGATCTGTCACACCCTCTCCAGGGACAACAAAAAAAAGATGCTGCATTGGCAGCTCTGAGCTCTTGTATGACTTCAAAACTGCCAAGAATACTGAGAAAGTCATGTTTCTGAGGGCCAATGTCTCTTGCTTTATCTGATTGAATGTACCATGCAGGCAATCTGAACTCTGAACTGAACCAAAGACCAAGCAGGCTGCTACCTAAAGGGTAACAAATGTGAGAAAATAACTTACCCAACAGCCCCCCCACCGCCGCTACAGGCCCCTGCTGCACATACCTGTGTGAGTCCCCACCAACCAGGGTATGGTCCATACACCATACACCCCACTTCACAGCCCTGCAGCACATAATGAGCAGAATGCTTGCAAATGGTGTGCACTAATTGGTCAATATGGTTACATGACCACCGTGACCAATGAGCCGGGGACCAGGTTCCAGAAGTATGAATCCCTTCTCCTTGGTGGTCATATGACTATGCAGATCAATGAGCACTTACCATTTGCGAGCATTATGTTTATAGCATACTGTGGGTTTGTAACTGTACACCAGCTGGCAGGGAAACACACAGGGAATTACACAGGTAAGTGTAGCAGGGCCGGACTGACGTGGCAGAGTGGAGTTTGTAAGTTAATAATACAGACAATTTTTGAAGGTCAGAATTCCAACAGTGGATGATGTGAATGGTGCATGTTTCTAATAAAACATGAGAATCTGACAGTATAACTGTCACACTCCTGTTTTAGGAAAAGCATCCACTGACAATAAGTAAATGAGGGCCCTTTTCCTGCTGACACCAATAAATAGAGTCCCTTCACCCAATGACATCAATATTATTCTTTCACTAAACACTAATAACTGGGGACTGATCAGTGAATACCAATATAATAGGGCCCTTCTGCCCCTGAACACCAATGAAGACATTTACACCAACCACCAATGTGCAAATGTTTACTATAATGACATGATGCAGTATAATGTTCTGTTATTGTGCAATGTGGTATAGTTATATGGCAGGACATTTTAAAGTCAGTTCATTTAGATGGATGAGCTATTTTAACTAAATTTTGTTTTTTTATTTCATGATCCTTTTTTCTTTCAAAACAAATATAATATAATTTTTGTGTGTCATTTTTGCATATCCCCTCTTGCCTGCTATCTATTGTTTTCCTCCTGATAAGCCAGTGTCAGAGATTTTTGTAGTCTGCATCCCTATATCCATCTATAGACCCAAACATAAACTGTATATCTGTGAGACTATGCTTTGAAGTTGCTGGCATAGTTGCCTAATTTTGATCAGATTGTTCTTTCTCTGGTCAGCTATAACCACTGGCCATTTGTCATACACCAGGTGAGCCTTGAAAAAAGATCTAAAACAACCTATTTGTGCACAATAAAAATAAAGTAGAGCTATTTCACTGGAAATTGACATACTGAAGTTATATGTTTTCTGGGTCCCCTAATTACAAGTATATTGGCCTTTCTGAAAGTAAACAACATGAGCAAATCCATGCTGCTTTGTAATATTGATAGAAATATTTTAGTTAACAAGGTAAAAATTGTTATGCATGGCATGCAACAAGTGATTATACATCGAAAGCAAAACTTAATTTAAAAAGTTAAAGTCTGCTTTTTAAAAAAATATAATTTCACAAAAAGTAAATTTTGCTTAAGCACTACCCTGAAAAATGTACCAGGCATTATCTGAGGTGAACTTCTGTCCTTTTCTGAATAGTTCCCACCCTCCCTGAATTAGCCTCATTTTTTTAATGGTGTTGACAGCCAGCCCACCTAGAACATGGAAAGGCATGATGCTGTGTGAAAATTTTGAGGCACCCCTGAGGAAGCCAGAAGTTACTCCAGGGTCCGCATGGCACCCTGGCTGAGAGAGGCTGATCTAGGGCACTGCTGTTCCTGTGAAATTTGGAGTGAGATTTGGTGGTACCACTACTGTGCTAATCACTGTTCTCCTTAATGGAGGCACTAACATGCAAAGAAAAACTCTGCCTCTACCAAGATCCACAGAGACACAATGTAGAACAAGGCATGGCATATCAATAATGGAGAGAAGATCAGCTGCAGAGAATCCACAGGCAATACTGGTGACTAGTGCTTTGCCCTTTGCCTACCTTTTTTTTTTCAACACAGCTTCCAGAGTTCAGTTCCTATGTAAAAGCTCATTCCTGAAATAATACCTGAACCATATATATCCATAATTGAAATAATATTTTACACACCTTTATTCCCAATACTTTTTTTTATTATTTATTATTTGTATTTCATATAATTCCTTAATTATAATATTTGGTGAATGTCAAAAGCTACTTTTTTTTTGCTGGTACTTGAAATTTGTATATGATTTTCATTTACCAAGTTAGCTGCAAGAAGTAACGTCTATTACTTTTGTTTTTGTGTTTTTTCCTTAACAGGTTCCGATGCATTGTCTATCCATTCAGACAGAAGCTCACTCTACGAAAAGCCATATTCACCATTATTGTTATTTGGGTTCTAGCTCTGATTATAATGTGCCCATCAGCAGTCACTCTTACTGTGACCAGGGATGACTACCATTTTATGGTAGATGACTACAATAACTTCTACCCTCTCTACTCATGCTGGGAAGCTTGGCCAGACAAGGAAATGCGTAAAATATACACAACTGTTCTCTTTTCCCATATTTACTTAGCTCCTCTCACCTTGATTGTTATCATGTATGCTCGCATAGCATTCAAACTCTTTAAGTCTTCTGCCCCTATTCGAGGATCTGTGTCTGAAGAACATGAAGGTCGGAGAGTTTCCAAAAGGAAAGTAAGGGTAATAAACATGCTGATCATGGTTGCATTGTTCTTCACGTTGTCTTGGCTCCCCCTCTGGACCCTTATGCTGCTTACAGATTATGGAAATCTAAGTGATTTTCAGTTGAACATTATTGCTGTGTATATTTTTCCGTTTGCCCACTGGTTAGCCTTCTTTAACAGTAGTGTCAATCCTATCATCTATGGTTATTTTAATGAGAATTTCCGACGGGGTTTTCAGGAAGCCTTCAAAGTACAGTTCTGCTCAATTAAACGAGAGCATAAGGAAACATATTCAGAGAGAAATAACAGTGGGTTTGTATTTGGAGTACGTAACCGGATCTTCGTGGAAGTACAACCCAGCGATTCAGCTCAAGGTTCAGACTCCTGCAACAGTGCCACTGCCAAAGCTGGTATATTCTCATTAAGAAGTGGAAGAATTGCTCATCATGGATTGGTGGTTGAAGAATTGGAAAATAAAAGCTCTAATAATACTGTCAGCATACCAGCATGGGATATATGAAAATGCATATTCTTCAAACAGCACAAACAGGACAGCATAAGAACAGTAAAAGGTTCTATCTAGCGGAAACTTTACATACAATTTGCACCAGTCTCAGATGTATTTTAAGTGATAAATGCAATCAGCTATCAACATTTGAAGAGATTTTTACACACCATTATCATAGTGGTTACTGTATGTTGTTTAACACATTTCAATAGGCTTTTTTTTTTCTACAAATTTTTTTGAAAGAATCACATTTTAGCATGAAAAAGGAGAAAACCATGCTTATGCTCCCTGTTGTGCTATGCAGAGAGACACATAAGGCCAGTGAGACCACTCTGCTATCGCATATAATGAAGCATTCTCTGGACTTTAATTTCAAAGAGTTGCCTGTTATGTGTCATTGCGATCTGCTAATAATTAAGGATATACCTGCATAGCAGGTGTCAGTCAGTCTTGTATGGCTATTTTCAAGAATGTGTATGAGGCAACCTTCCTTCAAAGAAATCTTGTTTACATTTACTTCAATATCTTTTTGTCATATTCTTCTAACAAAGAAACACAATTAAAGTTAAACAAGGGTTAAAATATTGCTTGGTCTAGAAAAACAGCAAGGAATGACTATTCAAAAAAATATGTGAATACTATGTTGGATAGTATTGCACATGAGGTTTGACATACAGTTTTTAATGTTGTATTCATTTCAGGAATGTATTTTCAGTATATTTAATCACCACGAGGCTAATTTATGAAAACCAGTGCAATGGAAAGTGGGGTTGCACCCAGTTACCAACAGCTATCATGTTTTCTAATGATGGTTTGCAAAATGCCAGCAATTATGTCGACCGTTTCCATGGGTGCACATGGAAGTGAAGTAAGCACAATTAAAAATGTATACTGTCACATAAATAAAACAATGCATAAGACACACACACCCACACACAATTTGTATATTTTATTCTACTATACTATACAACAATTGTAAAGAAAGTGCACATTACCAACAGTCAAAGCATAACAATGAAAAGGACCAAATGAAAAGACAGCAAATGGGTGCTTGTATATAATGTTTATGTTTTCATCAGTGTACCAGAACCCCCCGAGCCCAGTATAGTAAAGTAGAATTATGGTCTTCTTTTAATGAAATATGTGCTGCAGCACTTAACTATAAGAAAATTTGTACTTACAGTTTTCTCATTATCCCCCTGCAAAGTCCCACAAATACTTGTTCAGTCTTCTAGTGATGTCCACCTAAGGCAGCTTCCTGTGATGGAGTGGCAATGATGCTGAATTCAGAGCAGAGTTGCTACTCTTATGAAAGCTGTGCCTGCTTGCACTACATTGGTATGAGAAAATGTTGCACTGCACACCTGGCCACGCCTCTGTTGCTGAAACCCTCCCATTGTAGGCTGCAGTGTCTGGAAGGAGTGTGTGAAGCACAAATGAAGCACAAATGAGGCTTGTGCATTACATAGTAACTGGATTTGGTGCTTGTTTACATAACAATACAAGAGCCTCTAGTTGCACTTTAATAATAGCTCCCCAGCTCAGAGTTGAAAGTTTAGATTTACATACTGAGATTCTGGGATTCTGGGGCTGCTGGGATGATCATGAAGATAAGTGAAGGCATTTTCACAAACTTTTTGTGGTCTTCTTTGTGTTTGTTTGGAAATCTTAATTATTTTAATCGTGTTAGAGTTTCACTTGAAAAGATAGCATGTTTCTAAAATATTAGCCTAACTTCCCATTCACCCAATTACATTTATAGTTTACATCACAGACTTTAGATCAGTGGGCAGCCTGCTGTATGGGCTGTATCCTGCCCCATGTCAGGTCACTCAGCCATCTTCTCTACTGAACAAGCAGATTTTACTGTACTGTGCATGAGCAGCCTTTTCTCACTAGGCCCTGATGGGGACATCATCTGCTAGGAGGCTAGTGGCAGGCTTGCAAATGAATGGCATCTTATTAAAGGTTTTTGGGAAAAGGTCACACGTGCAGCATATCATAACCAACTGGCTCAGCAAAGTTATAAAGATCCACCCTTCTAAAAGGTTGCATGCGGATTTGAGCTCTATAGTGGGACCTATACACAGCATGGGCAGGACAAGGGGGAGCAGTTAAGCTAATATAATCTAAAATGATTGTTTTCTTTAATTATGCACTGAAACTGCAAATATGTATTATTTATTGTAACTTTAAGATTGTATGGTATCCTACATTTCCTGTTGTCTTTTTGAATGTATTGCAAAGAAGGATTATTTTACACTATTTTTAATGCTCCCCTTTGAAGATAGAAATATTGGAGCTGCTATCGATACTGAGTAAAGGTCACAGGGTTCTCATCTTAACCCTAAATTCACTTGAAAAGTCTTAGCTCCTGTCTTTAATATTTACAGTATATTAGGTCAGATAGTAAAACCAGGTATAGGAAAACGGCTGCCCGCTCCCCTCCAGGTAATTGTCCCCACAGCCACTTAATCTCAGGAGCTTGTCTCAGCAGCACACAGGAAAAATTGGGCAGAAGAAAGAATCCACACTCCAAATCAATAACCACGTGTTTGTATTAAACAAATCCCTGGTATACTGGCAATTCACCTTCTTCTGTTATGTTATTGTTAAAACCTGTCTATTTAAATCTAACATATCAAAATCACAATCTAATATATTCCCCCCAGTTATAACTTTGACTGTGGATGGCAACGTTTAGCATGAAAAATAGAATTTTTGGAAATTGGCTTCCTGTATGTATCAGTAAGGCTATATCGTGTAGAATCTTCCTGTTTCCTCAGGTCTAGATAATAAAAGCATTATATTCTTCAAACATAAATGTTAGGTTATAACTGTTCTTATTCAAATAGGTCAAAAACTATTGTATATTCAAATTCCTTATCAACATCAAAGAACAGTCATCTATTTATCTATAGTACATATACTGAAAAGATCCAAAAGGGCTTCCACCTCCAAAGATGGGGTGCTCTTCCCACCAACCCATATAAAAGCTTGCATTTGTGGGTACACACTTAATGCCATTGCAGCTACAACTCTCTGAAGGTAGTATCTGCCATCAAACAAAAAAATTGTTATGGGTTAAAAGGAAGTGCCTTCAACAGTAAAAAAAAATGTATGTCTTTATTATGTTGACTATATTTATCCAACATAATTATTATTATGACAACATAAAGCTTCAAGACCTAATTCAAGAGGAATTAAGAAATATAGAGCAGACACATCACATGAGCGTCCTGTGATCACATCTACTCTATCTCTGCTCCAGATAATCATCCCCACAGCTGCTCAATCTTGAGTGCTGACTCTCAGCTCACCACAGCCACACGCAAATATTAAACATAAGAAAGAAGCCACACTTCAAATCAATAACCATGTGTATGTCATAAACATAAGTAATAAAGAACTGAACAAAAATATTGGCTATTCTCAATGAAAACACACCATATCCGCAATTAATCACGCAATTAATATTTTTGTATCATCATGATTAGTAATAATAATGTTTACAGTATTTATAATTCATGTACTAATAACCACAACATTCATCACAATGTGCTTATATTTATCCTTGTATATACTTTGTACTGAATGAGATTACCAGTTATTATGTTTAAAACAATGCAATAATATAGACCACACTCATTTTATATTTTGTTAAAAAAGCAGACAAAACCCCTATGTAGAGGTAAAAAAAACAAAAAAAAAACAAAAAAAACATGAGCTTAATTATTAGTAATATTAGCACTTCTTTTTACTAATATTCTTCATATATAAATTACAGTTTTTAGTTTTTTACAATCTATTGCACCTTATTTGTATGCTTATCAAGAAACGACTATTATCGGGCATATGTTTTTAGTAAATTAGCAATTAGATGCAAACCAGGCTGCTTCTCACTTACAAAGTCTCTGTGACAGGATTACAGTGTATTTATGAACCGTGCTTCTGAATTCCTGAAGAGTTAACTGCAGCAGATTTGCAAGGTCTGCAACAGATTTATTACTGAAGATGAGACAGATTTTCTCTCTAAACAAAGACATATTTAATAAGTCGTCAGGGAAAGGTTTTATTCAGTTGCAGACACACTAGAATTGTTGAGGTGGCAATGTAGGTAGAGTTTATTCTATCCTGGGAAGAACGTCATGTATAGTTATGTTTGAGGTGCATTACTGGCATAGATAAATAACAAGGAGATGTTCTCAGCAGACAATGTTTGGATCTGGTAGAAAGGTCTCTCTGTCCTTAAGTGTTCCAGGACAAATGTCTACTGAGGGGAATGCTGGATGTGGATCAGCTGGCAACTTGGTTCAGCCAAAAGTTGGACAGATTTGTCTCCTGGACTTGGGATTTGATTGCCGAGGTGGTGGATGCTCTGGTGGTGCTGTGGAATCAGCATGTCCTGATATGTCTTTCCTCTATTGAAGTTTACTTTAGTTTCAATGGAGAATAGTATTTAGGGGCATCCTAGTCATTCTCATAGCTCCAAAACTGGCCTTAGAGTAAATGGTATGCCAACCTTGTTTGCCTGTTATCCAGTGCTGCATGACCTCTGTCAAATCAGACAGATCTATTGTGTCAGGGACCTATCTGCCATCCTGCTTTATGTATGCTGGCTTTGACAGCAGGATGCTGAAGCCCAGGTCCTGAAAGACAGGGGCATTTCAAATGTAGCTTTCCTTACTATGCTCAAAATATGTTATGCCACATATATTTCAAGGTTTATTATCAGAAGACCTTTTTGCACTGGTGGGAATCTGTAGGGATGTCCCCACATGCATTTTCCTTCCTTCAATTGGGAGTGGAGCAAACCTGTGCCCTTGTTACTATCAAAGGTCAGGTGTCTGCCTTGTCTGACCTTTTGCAACATCCTCTTGCTACTCATTCCTTGATCCATACCTTCATCCATGAGGTTACCCACTTTGTTCCCCCAGTCAGTCCCCCCTCCATCTGCAGGATTTAAATCTGGTTTTGTCTGTGCTGCAAAAACAACAATTTCCACTGATTCAAGACATTGTTTGTGCTCCTATTCTGCAAGGTGGCCTTTCTTGTGGCCATTGATTTGGCCAGAAGGGATTCTGAGTTTGTGGCCTTGTGATTCTTGTCCCATCTGGTCTAACATAGAAACATAGTTGTTTTAAAATCTAGGACCTCTTTTTTTCTTAAGGTGGTTTTTGACTCTCTGCTTTTCATACAAATGAGAACATTGCACTACCCTCTCTGTGTCTGGTGACAGTACACCCCATGAAGATTGTCTTTTATTGACTTGATGTTGTGCAGACTATAAGGGTTTACGTAAATGCTACTGCTTCCTTTAGGCAGACCGATTTGTTGTTTGTTACTCCAGAAGGCTCTATTAGAGTCTCTCCGACTTCCGTATGGGAAATTAAATTAGTCCATTTATACCAAACAGAAGGTTCACTTTTTTGCAAGCCCCTTGCTCCCCCAACAGCAACACAGAAAGTAATTTGTGCACAGATTGTCTAGAAAAAAAACTTTACGTATCTCGGCCCAGGTCAGGGATGCTTCAGAGAGGCGCAGTTGACATCACTGTGCCTTTCTGCAGAGCTGGGAGCTCAAAATTCTGTGGGAATATACCTTAGCTCATTGCAAGAGTGCATTCTTCTGGAATTTTGAGTGGCCAGCTGTGGTGAGGCATGGTGACAGAAATGTCACAAGCGCTGGGGCTGAGGTAAGTTTTTTCCGGACGATCTGTTTGTTTACATGTGATTTTTTTCACATTTTTGGGATGTTATGGAATGTTATCTGCTTTAAACATATTGTTTTGGCAAGAACCGTGCATTGGGTACTAAGTTACCTTTAATTGTGGCTGTAAGAAGCACTAGAGATGTTTTAACTGTTGCCAGACCCTATTTTACTTGCTTAATTGTCTTACATGTGTAGATGATAATTTCCTCTTCCTGTTATCTTTTTATGAAGAAGCTCTTATTGAGCGAAACGCGTCAAAGAGAGATCTCAGATGGATTGCCTGTGTACCAGAGATTTACTTAATACATGCACATGGTTACTGATTTGGAATGCAGCCTTTTATTTTTCTTCTACTGACATTTGCTATGTGCAGCTGAGGTAAGCTGAGAGCCAATATATGAGCTGGGTGGCTGTGGAGAAGATTATCTGGAGCAGAGAATGCATCTGTTTTCATATACCTTACCTGAAATAAATATGCAAGGAAGAAGCTCACACTTTTCAAGTGAATGTAAAGTTAAGATGACAGCCCTGTGGAATCCACTAATTAGCGATGGCAGCTCCCATATTTTTGTCCTCACAGGTGAGCATTAATGATAGCATAAAGTAGACCTTATTTGCAATACAATAACAATGTGGGATACCATACAATCGTAAAGTGATAATAAATAATACATGTTTGCGGTTTTAGTGCATAATTAAAGAGAACAATAATTTTAGATTATATTAGCTTAACTGCTCCCCCTTGTCCCGCCCATGCTGTGTATAGGTCCCACTATACAGCTCAAATCAGAATGCAACCTTTTAGATGGGTAGATCTTTATCCATTTGCTGAACCAGAGGGTTGTAATGTGTTGCACACAAAACCAAAAAACTTTAATGAGATGCCATTTACTTGCAAGCCAGTAACTAGCCTCCTAGGAGATGATGTCTCCATCAGGGCCTAGTGAGACTGTACTGTGCTCATGCACAGTACAGTATAATCTGCTGGTTCAGTAGAGAGGATAGATGAATGACCTGACATGGGGCAGGATACAGTCCATGTTTATAGTATCAGGGCATAATTAAAGGAGAAAATTACATTTATATTGCCAGTGTACCGGGAATGTGTTTTAATATAAACACATTGTTATTGATTTGGACTGCATCTTCCTTCTTCCATGATATTTGCTTAGTAAAACCAGGTGTTTAAAACAAAGGTTATGTTTAATTGCTAAGCCACATTGTCATTGCCTTTCCATATTTATTGTGTGCTCACTATTCTTGAAATCCATAACAATTACACAAATATCTTCAAATACCAAAATGTGTGTAGAAATTGAGGCTTGCATATTGTTAAGAGGCAGAAACCCAGAGCAAGTGACACAACTACAGATCTTAAGGTCCCCACACACCTTACGATAATTGTATGATAATCGCGAGAAATCCCGCGATCGTACGATTATTGTAAGGTGTGTGGAAGCCATGCGACCTCTACTACTGTAAGGTCGCACGACTTTAAACTTACGAACATGTTTCAAAACCCGCCGAGCATCGTACGATGTTCGGCGGGTGTGTAGCATGTTCGTGAGATAAAAGCCGGATGGGCCGGTGTGCGTAAGCGCACACTGCCCGTTCGGCATTGCGGTCATCGGAAGCCCGCCCCTCAGGGGGCGTGACTTGCGATCATCGCAAGAACGATCTGCCTATGCAAGATAGGCAGATCGTACATTTTTTTGAGTACCTTACAACCATCGCAAGACAAAAGTCTTGCGATGGTTGTAAGGTGTGTGCCCAGCCTTAGACTGTGCAGCTTCACCCTAGGCTGGGCTGGAGAAGACTCAAGCTGAAAACTCTATTGTGTCCCTTTGAGGAGTGTGAAGCCAGCTAATGTGCTTGTAGAGGTGATCACTGACCACAAGTAAGAGCCCATTCACACCTATATATTTTAACGCACTTCCGCGCATGTACACAGGTTAGCCCTTGTTTTAATGGTGCTTGTTCATATCTGTGTCATGTGCATGAAAATGTGCAAAGTAAGGTGTGGATCCACCCTAGGGTTTAAAAAAAATCTAAAGTTAATAATCTGCACTTAGGTGTTCACCCAATTACCTCCCACTTCAAGTGACAGCTGCAGTGAAATGAAGGGAGTTAATTAACTCCTCAAACCACTTCAAATAACCACAAAATACACCGCGCTATCCCCACCCTCAAAAATCACCTCTTTTGCTCTAATAGCAACTGTGACTTTCAGTAATAGGTCATTGAATCTAATCCTATTAACAATATGAATCATAAAGTGTTTAATAGTACAAAATGTGACAATTCCTTAATTAGTTTCAAAAACAATAAAAATAAAAAAAAACAATAGTCCATATTGTGACTTCTTGTGATTCCTTCCACAATGTAGTGAATTTCCCTCCGTGTGCGCAATTCCCAGCACACTCACCAGATTCTTTAGACCAGATAATGGTCTGGTAACGCTCCTTAATACTCCTTTCAGGTCAGGGATATATTACTTCCCCCTGATTTCCCCGAAGCAAAAGAGGTAATTTTTGAGGGTGGGGATAGCGCTGTGTATTTGTGGTTATTTGTAGGGTTATAAAAAGTATTCCTTTACATGGATAACATCTTGTCTGGCCGTGAAATGCACGGTGGTCTTAGCTTTGCTATTGTAATGATGTAATTTGTGCTGGAACTAAAATCCTTGGGAACAAAAGATGTTCGCAGCTACAGTATTTTTTGTTTGCAGCTACAGTAATTTTTTTACAGTAATTTACCGTTTTTGTGGTGAAGTCCTTATGAGTTTCTTCTTCGCGGTTCATAATAAATTCTTATAGAGTTCCAAATCTGGATAAGATGATACATATTTGAACTTTTTATGTTTTCCTCACAAGCAGGGGCTGACAGAAGCACAAGGGCAAATGTACTCTGTCCCAGACATATTTTATAAAATTATAGCTGATACAAGGAGGGAGAAATATCCTACTTTATCTCCATATATACCTAAGGCCTGGTTTACACCAAGGTAGAACTGTCTTTACGCGTTTGTATGCCTGTGTTCAGCATGCGCAAAAACTCACACGAAAATGTGCAACATGCTTCTGCCGCGCATTGTCGGGCATTTCTATTGAAGTCTATGGGCAAAAACGTGCTTTTAACTGCCCAAAGATGCTCATGTACCTTTTCAGGCATTTGGCTTTTTCCTGCTGGTGTTTTTCTGCTGAGGTGTGAACAGGGGCCATTGAAAATCATGAGATCTCTTGTGTCTTGTGCCTAGGTGTGAAGGAGAGCAGTTGTTTGTTACTGTATAACTATTTTTATAGACACCCCCCCCCCTTTCCCAAGACTGTAGGAGGTTAGTCCTACACTATTGCTCCATTAATCTTTATTACAACCCACCATCAACAGTCTGCCACTTACTGCAGAACTATAGAATGATTTGGCAATCAGATGACATCAGCTACTTTACAAAACAACCCCTTTTCTATCTTTTTAGCTACTTAACCTGAAAAAATAATATTAGTGATAATATTAATAATATGAGTTTGTCCAATACCACCTCTCCCACAGAATAAAAAAAAAACTCTGACCTTAAAAAAGTGAAACAAAAAAGTTTTTTTTTTAAATATTTATTTGCTACCTGTTACTTTTCTTATCTTCTTTTAAAAAATGTCTGTATACCCATGCTTTGAGTTAGTAGAACAAGCACCTTTGTAATCCCCATTCTGTACATTGTGTACAAAACCTGTCAGCGAGAGGAAGGTTGCCTGCTGGTACCTACTGCTCTAATATGGTGCTAAAGTGGAGAGCAAGGTTTATTTTCCACAATGAGATTTGATGAGCATATTTTGCCAGGTAGTTGAATAAATCAAGAAAGCTCCTGTAAGTGGGCTTGATTGCAGCTTCCCACCGTTTTAAATTTCACTGCAAGTTCAGTGATTTCTTTAAATTTAAAAAGAAAACAAAAAAAACAGCAGAATAAATTATTTTTGTGTGACCTCTGCATTAAAAAGTTATGTCTGTAAGCATAAAGATAAATCATTTTTTTTAAATATTTTTAAGGCTCTATAAACCTGCCAGCTAATTGTACTTGTGTTCCTGAGCCAGTCACCATGTCATTGCTCCCCCAGTCATGGTAGCCATCGATGGAAATGCAGCATAAATGCATCATTTTATTATGTTTGCTTTTTCAATACTTTTTGTTAGAATGCATAGAAATGACACAACATGTAATAGATGTGGGTTATGTAATTAGATGCAGCACTGAGATCCTGAGGAATGCTAAATTAAGTTTTACTTGCTTAGAAGAACGTTGCATACATTAATATAGAAGAACGTTGCATACATTAATATAGAAATAGAGCATCAACAGGAAACATATAGATCATAGAGAAGAAAACATATATACAGATATAACTTCCTCTGTATCACAGACAAGTATACACATAGACAAATAGCATACAGACTAGCTTTGCACCATAGTGCTCAAAAGACAATATTTACAGTCTGCAACACAATAAGTATGCTGTTGCATCTCCAACAATAGACACGTTTCCACCATAGACACCAATAGACACAAAAGTAGAGGCAGAGTATGTTCAATATCATCAACATCAGTCTCCAATTGGTGATTACAGTAATTTAACAGTGTACAAGCAACGTTGATGCAGCTTTAGTTTCATTATTTTTCACATTTAAAGAAATTTGTGAGAGAGATGATGCCCGGGGACTCCTCTCTTCTGGCCTCATAGACATGAAACACCCAGCTAGCGG
The DNA here is from genome assembly GCF_000935625.1 of Nanorana parkeri. Taxonomy (NCBI): domain Eukaryota; kingdom Metazoa; phylum Chordata; class Amphibia; order Anura; family Dicroglossidae; genus Nanorana; species Nanorana parkeri. Next base: position 242,464 of record NW_017307843.1, read on the forward strand.
ACCTTGCACTCCATGAAAAGAATCACCGAACTAGCGGACTTTGCACTCCATGAAAAGCCAACTTATTCAGTGAGTGCTCCTTTTCCCTTCCTATTTTGGTGCAGAAAAATGTTTAAAAACAGCTGTGTGTGTGTGTGTG
>NW_017307843.1:242686-242897 GCF_000935625.1 Nanorana parkeri
GTATTTAGTATAATTATCTTCTTTACTGTAGAGAGTGATGGCACCATCATTCTGACAAGATCTGGGGGAATGCTAGATACCCAAAATCTCACAAGATTAGGTTACAGCAAATTGCAGTAATGTCTTTTTGCAAGATTTGGGCAACTTGGCATTCCCCGGAGACTCACTGAAAGGATTATGTCACCCTTCTCTAGGCATTACAGGTGGAGGT